>NC_041229.1:104444768-104445197 GCF_002837175.3 Physeter macrocephalus | reverse complement strand
GAACAGAATAAAGAAAAAAGAATGAAAAGACATGAAGACAGCCTAAGACACCTCTGGGACAACATTAAACGCAACAACATTCACATCATAGGGGTCCCAGAAGGAAAAGAAAGAGAGAAAGGACCCGAGAAAATATTGTAACATACAAGGGAACTCCCATAAGGTTAGCAGCTGATTTCTCAGCAGAAACTCTACAAGTCAGAAGGGAGTGGCATGACATATTGAAAGTGATGCAAGGGAAGAACCTACAACCAAGATTACTCTACCCGGCAAGGATCTCATTCAGATTCGATGGAGAAATCAAAAGCTTTACAGACAAGCAAAAGCTAAGAGAATTCAGCACCACCAAACCAGCTCTGCAACAAACGCTAAAGGAACTTCTCTAAGTGGGAAACACAAGAGAAGCAAAGAATCTACAAAAACAAACCA
>NC_041229.1:104441884-104443945 GCF_002837175.3 Physeter macrocephalus | reverse complement strand
TATATGCATCCAACATAGGAGCACCTCAATATATAAGGCAACTGCTAACAGCTATAAAAGAGGAAATCGACAGTAACACAATAATAGTGGGGGACTTTAACACCTCACTTACACCAATGGACAGGTCATCCAAACAGAAAATTAATAAGGAAACACAAGCTTTAAATGACACAATAGACCAGATAGATTTAATTGATATTTATAGGACATTCCATCCAAAAACAGCAGATTACACTTTCTTCTCAAGTGCACACAGAACATTCTCCAGGATAGATCACATCTTGTGTCACAAATCAAACCTCAGTAAAATATCAAGCATCTTTTCTGACCACAACACTATGAGATTAGAAATCAATTACAGGGAAAAAAACGTAAAAAACACAAAACACATCGAGGCTAAACACTACGGTACTAAATAACTAGGAGATCACTGAAGAAATCAAGAGGAAATCAAAAAATAACTAGAGACAAATGACAATGAAAACACGATGATCCAAAACCTATGGGATGCAGTAAAAGCAGTTCTGAGAGGGAAGTTTATAGCGATACAGTCCTACCTCAAGAAACAGCAAACATCTCAAATAAACAATCTAACCTTACACCTAAAAGAACTAGAGAAAGAAGAACAAACAAAACCCAAAGTTAGTAGAAGGAAAGAAATCATAAAGATCAGAGCAGAAATAAATGAAATAGAAACAAAGAAAACAATAGCAAAGATCAATAAACCTAAAAGCTGGTTCTTTGAGAAGATAAAGTTGATAAGCCATTAGCCAGACTCATCAAGAAAAAGAGGGAGAGGACTCAAATCATTAAAATTAGAAATGAAAAAGGAGAAGTTAACAACAGACACCGCAGAAATACAAAGCATCATAAGACACTACTACAAGCAACTCTATGCCAATAAAATGGACAACCTGGAAGAAATGGAGAAATTCTTAGGAAGGTATAACCTTCCAATACTGAACCAGGAAGAAATAGAAAATATGAACAGACCAATCACAAGTAATGAACTTGAAACTGTGATTAATAATCTTCCAACAAACCATAATTCAAAAAGTCATGTACCACAATGTTTATTGCAGCTCTGTTTACAATAGCCAGGACATGGAAGCAACCTAAGTGTCCAACAACAGATGAATGGATAAAGAAGATGTGGCACATATATACAATGGAATATTACTCAGCCATAAAAAGAAATGAAATTGAGTTATTTGTAGTGAGGTGGATGGACCTAGAGTCTGTCATACAGAGTGAAGTAAGTCAGAAAGAGAAAAACAAATACCGTATGCTAACACATATATATAGAATCTTAAAAAAGGTCATGAAGAACCTAGGGGCAACACGGTGGGAATAATAAAGCAGAAACTATCACACCATTGTAAAGCAATTATACTCCAATAAAGAAGTTAAAAAAAAAATCTTGCAACAAACAAAAGTCCAGGACCATATGGCTTCACAGGTGAGTTCTATCAAACATTTAGAGAAGAGCTAACATCTATCCTTCTCAAATTCTTCCAAAAAATTGCAGAAGGAACACTCCCAAACTCATTCTATGAGGCCACCATCACCCTGATACCAAAACCAGACAAAGATACTACAAAAAAAGAAAATTACAGACCAATATCACTGATGAATATAGATGCAAAAATCTTCAACAAAATACTAGCAAGCAGAATCCACCAACACATTAAAAGGATCATACACCATGATTAAGTGGGATTTATCCCAGGGATGCAGGGATTCTTCAATATATGCAAATCAATCAATGCGATACACCATATTAACAAATTGAAGGAGAAAAACCATATGATCATCTCAATAGATGCAGAAAAAGCTTTTGACAAAATTCAACACCCATCTATGATAAAAACTCTCCAGAAAGTGGGCATAGAGGGAACCTACCTCAACATAATAAAAGCCATATACGACAAACCCACAGCAAACATCATTCTCAATGGTGAAAGACTGAAAGCATTCCTCTAAGATCAGGAACAAGACAAGGATGTCCACTCTCACCACTATTATTAAACATAGTTTTGGAAGTCCTAGCCATGGCAATCA
>NC_041229.1:104429132-104441143 GCF_002837175.3 Physeter macrocephalus | reverse complement strand
AGGGAGACAAAAGACCTGTATGCAGAAAAGTATAAGACACTGATGAAAGAAATTAAAGATGATACAAACAGATGGAGAGATATACCATGTTCTTGGATTGGAAGAACAAATATTGTGAACATGACTATACTACCCAAAGCAATCTACAGATTCAATGCAATCCCTATCAAATTACCAATGGCATTTTTTACAGAACTAGAACAAAGAATCTTAAATTTTTTATGGAGACACAAAAGATCCTGAATAGCCAAAGCAGTCTTAAGGGGAAAAGAACGGAGTTGGAGGAATCAGGCTCCCTGACTTCAGACTATACTACAAAGCTACAGTAATCAAGGCGATATGGTACTGGCACAAAAACAGGAATATAGATCAATGTCAGAATGGGAGAAAATATTTGCAAATGAATCAACGGACAAAGGATTAATCTCCAAAATATATAAACAGCTTATGCATCTCAATATTAAAAAAACAAACAACCCAATCCAAAAATGGGCAGAAGGTCTAAAGAGACATTTCTCTAAATGGAACAGGATAGAAAGCCCAAAGATAAACCCACGCACCTATGGTCAACTGATCTATGACAGAGGAGGCAAGGATATGCAATGGAGAGTACAGCCACTATGGAGAACAGTATGGAGGTTCCTTAAAAAGCTACAAATAGAGTCACCATATGATCCAGCAATCGCACTACTTGGCATATACCCAGAGAAAACCATAATTCAAAAAGACATATGCACCCCAATGTTCTTTGCAGCACTATTTACAATAACCAGGACATGGAAGCAACCTAAATGCCCATCAACAGATGAATGGATAAAGAAGAAGTGGTACATCTATACAATGGAACATTACTCAGCTATAAAAAGGAACGAAATTGGGTCATTTGTAGAGGTGTGGGTGGATCTAGAGACTGTCATACAGAGTGAAGTAATTTAGAAAGAGAAAAACAAATATCATATATTAATGCATATATGTGGAACCTAGAAAAATGGTACAGATGAACCGGTTTGCAGGGCAGAAATAGATACACAGATGTAGAGAACAAATGTATGGACACCAAGGGGGGAAAGCGGCGGGTGTGGTGGTGGTGTGATGAATTGGGAGATTGGGATTGACATATATACACTAATATGTATAAAATGGATAACTAATAAGAACCTGCTGTGCAAAAAAATAAATAAAATTTAAAAAAAAAAAAGATGGTCACGATCATGATGATGCTTTCTTTTCCCAAGTAACACATTCCCTGAAATGAATGCACCCAAAGCGGTTGGAGAGAAGCACAGTCATTGTAGGAGACTTGAGCTTTGCCTGGCAGATCAAGTGACTAAAAGATATAACGGGATTGAGGTCCTGGATCTTAGATTTAATTATCTTGATTTTTAAAAATTGATAAGCAAATGGCACGTAAGTCTGCAGCGTTAGGAACTGAGGAGGTGGTGACACTTCAGATACAGAGACGATTTAAATAAGAGGATCCTAGGTTCCATAGCAACACATTTGAAAATCTCGATGAAATGAGGATTTTCTGCAGGAACACAAATGAGTAAAGTGGACCCCAGACAAGGTAGACAATCTGAGAAGGTCGGTGTGCATGGATGACAGACAGGTGGTTGGAGTGTGAACCGGGTGGCAGCAGCTTCGTGGCTTTGAAGAGTGGGCAGCTCCAGAGGCTTCAGGAAGGAAGGAAGCTGCCTGATGGCCTGCCAGGACTAGCCTCACTCTGGTCATGACAGTTACCTGCACGGAGCCTGCCCGGTGCCGGGCTGAGTGCTGGCAGCAGCCGGTTAACCCTCATAGCAACCCCGGGGAGGGTACTTTCTCATCTCCACTTTATACTCGAGGAGGTGGGGTATCCTGCCTGCAATCTATAGCTCGTTTGCGGCAAAGCTGAGCTTGGATCCAAGCAAGCTAGTTCTAGAACCCATGTCCTCAACTGCTGTGATACAGCTTTTCAGCTGATGGATGCACGAATAAAGAAAGCCACGGACCAATTGTGCTCACAAATGCAGATGCAAAAATCTAAGTAAAATAAGAGCAAATAGCATCTACCAGTATAGGGAAAATATAATCACCAGCAATAGTTAATAGCAGCGGCAGGAGGACGGTTTGGTCTTAGTAAATCTGATAGTAGATTAAGTCATATTACTAGATCAGAGAAGAAACCAGTCATTGCGGCAGATGCTAACGAGGCATTCAAAACGTAGCATCCTGTCTCGATAACTCTTAGTATAGGGGCTGTTTCCTTAACACGGTAAATCTCATCGTGTATCAGCCAGCAGCGTATTCCTCAAAGGTAATGTGTGGAGGCGACCCCATTAAAACAAGAAGGACGAGGAGGCTCCAGGAGGCTGTTCCCAGACAGCTTTCCATGAAGTACAGCGAGTGCAGCCGACAGAATCATGGGACCGGAGGAATATTCGCACATCTGCTCCGAAGATGGAGCGGGCGGAAGAGCTTTTACGGTTAAGAGGCGTGTTCGGGAAGGAGGCCCGGTGCAGAATTATACAGAGACCAGCATCTTGCTCGTACAGCCACAATAGCCAAGCAGGAAACATAGTAGGAAAATGTGATGCAAACCGGAAACAAAAATCTGGGACCCCAGATGTTTCTTTCTTTCTTTGTTCCTTCATGCGGGCATGTGTGCCGTGCCACGCGGCTTGTGGGATCTGAGTTCCCCGACCAGGGATTGAACCCGGGCCCTCGGCAGTGAAAGCGTGGAGTCCTAACCACTGGCCCGCCAGGCGTCTGTTTATAAAGCAGACGGGACCTTTGGGAAGGAACGCCCAGAGCTGTCGAGAAGGGATGGACTCTCAGAAAGGGAGAGAAGGCTGTGATTTTGGATAGAAAGACTCGTCACCGTGGAGATGGATGTTCCCGGTTCACGCGTGCAGTGTGAACATAGTAAGAGGTCCGGAGTTGCTTGTAGGAAAGGAGCTTGACCGCTTTACCTTCACGTTCATCTGGAGGGCTAACGTTTATATGAGAATAAACAGTAATATTCTGAAAAGGAAGAGTGGTCAGGTGGACACGGGGCAGGCTGAGGTGGTGACTTGTTCTTTCAAAGCCAAAAATATAGAAATCAGAAGCTTATAGTAATTAATACGGTGTGGTTTTGGTGCCAGAATAGTTCTGTGAAACCATATAGCAATTCATTTAACATTGATGGGAAGGAATGACTTGAGTCATCAGTGGACTTGGAAAAACTGGCTAGATGGTTCCATTTCAGGAAAATAAACCGCCCAATAGAAAAACATGGAGTCAGAGCAGAAATTGGTGGTTCACAAGAGAAGAAAAATACCAGCAAACAGTCAGGGAATGTGCAGCAAGAGTTTAATCTTACTAGGAATCTAATGAGTGCAGCTTAAATAAGACTGAGTTTTTGCCTGTGCAGTTTGCAAAGAGCTTTTCTACATTCTGTGTTTGGAAGGGTGGCCTGAGAAAGGGGTGTTCGAACTCAGCAGTTGGGAATGGTCACCTGTAGGGCGCACACAGCCTGAAGAATCGCTGGGAAGGCACACCCGTTTACCCAGCAAATTCTACTTTGAGAATTGTATTCAGTGAAAGGACAGGTTGACAAAGATGAGTTTAAGCGTGCCCCTCTGTAAAAATTTGAAGCAATCTGAAAGGTTCTCAAAGTGAAATTTGTTAGACTGTGGCATTTTTGTACATGGAATATTATGTAACTATTAAGTGATGTCTATGGTGTATTCTGTGAAAAAACTTAGTCATAAAACAAGATGTTATTCATCGTTTACAAGTGATCCGCAAACTCTGGCCCACAGGCTGCAGGGGCCCTTCAGCTAGTTCACATGGCCCTTGAGTGGAGAATGGTCTTACTTTCTTTGTTGTTTTTTTGACTGCGTTGGGTCTTCGTTGCTGCGTTACATAACTCATTTCCCTTATAAAAATTTGTTTCATTGAGTGCATTTTTCATCGTTATTTATTTGTAAAATTTATTTATTTTATTATTTATTTATTTTTGGCAGTGTTGGGTTTTCGTTGCTGCGCGCGGGCTTTCTCTAGTTGCGGCGAATGGGGGCTACTCTTTGTTGCGGTGTGCGGGCTTCTCATCGCGGCGGCTTCTCTTGTTGCAGAGCACGGGCTCTAGGCGTGCAGGCTTCAGTAATTGTGGCACGCGGGCTCAGTAGTTGTGGCACGCGGGCTCTAGGCACGTGGGCTTCAGTAGTTATGGCGCACGGGCTTAGTTGCTTCATGGCATGTGGGACCTTCCTGGACCAGGGCTCGAACCCATGTCCCCTGCATTGGCAGGCGGATTCTTAACCACTGCACCACCAGGGAAGTCCCTGGTCTTACAGTTTTAATAGTTGAAAAAAATTAAGATTGTTTTGTGATAGGTGAAAGTCAAATGAAATTTCAGAGAGCAGAGATCGAGTTTATGGGCACGTGGTCATACCCACTTTTTGGCGTATTGTCCGTGGCTATTTGTGAGCTACGGTGGCAGAGCTGAAAAGTTGCAGCAGAGACCACCTGGCCCACCAGGACGATGATATTTACCACCTGCATTTTACAGACAACGTTTCCTGACTCTCACTTTATTCTATGCAAAGTCTGGAAAGGAGAGATGGAAAATATTGGCAGGCAGTGCTCTGAGGATTGATCTTCATTTTCTTATATTTTTCTATGTTTTAATTTTTTGCATAAGCATGTATTACAGTGACTCTTAAATCAAGTTACTCTTTCAAAGTTAAGGGTTGTTTTAATACCCTAAGGGCTCATTTATTCTTTGCGCTCCGGCTAGAAACAACCAGAACGTCCTTCTTGTTCTCTCCGCCCACACCAATTCTTCACATGGCACTCAGTCTACTGAAAATGATCGATTGAAGTGATCTGTTAATAGTGTAAATCAGATTCATCTGTTCAAAGATTCTTTCCTGCACGCTTGGTTGAAGGCCAGCTCTGTCAGGGACAGGGCTCGTTGTGGAGGCTGGTCGCAGCAGGTTAAGTGGGCTGCAGGCATAACCCAGCTTGGCTCTGTGAGGGGTCTGAGCACACTAATATTCAGTGCGTTGGCCACGAGGTTTTGAGATGGCCATTTTTTAAAATTGTGGGTGTAATGCATGATTGCGCTGACCACTTACACAGTTAAAGTTTGATGTTGGAAAGCTGACTTCAAATAAATCATTGCATCATCTATCCCAAGTTAACCTGTATTAAATGACTAAAATACCACATTTATACTTCTTCCTTGTCCCCTCCTTCCCTCCGTGCTCCCCAGTGTTTCATGATGAGCCCCTTGGAAAGCACCCCCATAGTAAGCTCCCCTCCTGTAGGCAGTTCTCCCAAAGGCATATTTGGCAAATGACCTGGGACCCCCTGCTGACCGTAGGCCAGAATGAGGAGTTAGAACCTCTCGGACCCCATCCAAGGGAAATTTAATAACCGGTGTATTAAAGGACGAGTGTTGTGAGCTGGTGGGTCTTTGTGCTGGGCGCTGGGGGCCACCAGAGGCTGGGATGGCACTCAGACCCCATGGCCGGCTGGCTTCATCCCTGTACATGCAGGATGGCGGGGACAGCCAAGGTTAAGTCAACCCTACCAGCCTTGGGGGTGGGGGGAAGAGCCCTGCAATGCTACTCACGGGTCTGGCTCGCACACCGGAGGTTCAGCCTTGCCAGCTCCTGAACTTACTTAACAGTATCGGCCTATTGCAGGGTGTCCCCTGTCACCCTGGGGCCACCACCAAATGCCCAGAGGGATGTCGTCTGGTCGGGGATCATCTGGGTCTACAAACTGCCGCTCAGCACTTTCCCGTCCACGTGGGGGAACCTGGTCGTCTTCGAGCAGGTGGTTTGCAGATGGTTTCCTCCCATGGCACGGGTGCTGGGCTGCCCCGCGCTCCCGTGGACCTGAGCCAGCTCTCGAGCATCACCTGCTGTGCCATCTGCACTTCACCTGCAGGGTCCCAGCCACCGGCGCCTCTAGCCCTGCCATCATCCGCCTCCCCTCTGCTCCCTGACGCCCGCGTTCCTGGACCCCGTCAGGGCCTGCACCCTGCCCTTCTCTGTTCCCATCTTGCCTCCCTCTTTTCCTCCTGGACTTGGATTCCACAGCCTGTCACCGTCACCCCGACCTCGGCCCTGGGGCCCCAAGCGCAGCAGACGCGTCGCCAGCGCAGTCCAGGTGTCTGCCTGCTTTGGTCCTGCGTGGCCGGAGAAACACCCCAAATCGCTGGCTCATCTTCCTTAATTCATGAGCCCTGACTCTGATGACCCCAGACCACCCACTCGCTGTGCCCTTAGAGCCTGTTTCACACACCCCCCCTTTTTTTTTTTTTTTTGCGGTACGCGGGCCTCTCACTGCTGCGGCCTCTCCCGTTGCGGAGCACAGGCTCCGGACGCACAGGCGCAGCGGCCACGGCTCACGGGCCCAGCCGCTCCGCGGCATGTGGGATCCTCCCGGACCGGGACACGAACCCGCGTCCCTTGCATCGGCAGGCAGACTCTCAACCACTGCGCCACCAGGGAAGCCCCACACCCCCCTTCTGACTCCAGTGCCGCCTCCCCATCCTCACTCTCAGGAGGTGAACTTATTTCACCGAGAAAATGCGAACATTCTAAAGAGACCTCCCGTCTGTCTCCCACCGCCTCTGCCAGCTCCCACACAGCTGTTCCCTCCTGCTTTCTCTCCCTCCTGTCTACTGGGGGGTGGGGGGCTGTGCGCTGCAGGCGCCGGCCACCCACCCACTTCCCGCTCCCTGGAGGAGGACATTCCCAACCAGCCCCCTCTCCTGAAGTTAAATAATTTCCTACTCCTGCCTGCCGATCTCCTGGTCCTGTCCTGTATCCCTCCATAGCCACGTCTGCACTCGGGCAGGTGTGTGAAACTCAGGAAATTGGGTCATGGCACCAGTTGCATCTGGAAACAGAAACCTGGACCCGCCCCCCTTCCTTTGCAAAGCTAATGACGTTTCCACCTGCCTGCTGCATAAGCCCGAGTAAAAATTGACGATGACTAAAAACTGCAGCTGACGGAGTGTGCTTTTCCCGGCTGACCTTAAGCGATGCCCTCTTATGCTTTGGTTTGTCAACATGCCCTGCCTTGTGTTAAAATATTTTTCCTTTCCCAGGACATGGGCAAATTTTCCCTCACCTACGAGGCCTCCATGACCCGGCTCTTCCGAGAGGGCAGGACGGAGACCGTGCGTTCCTGCACCACTGAGTCGTGCAACTTTGTGCTGGCCATGGTGGACCCCACGCAGACGGTAGGTGCTGCCCGGCCGGGAGCGGGACAGTGCTTTTCACAGAACAGCCCCTGAGGTTGACACGCAGCCTTCCCTGATTAAATCCCATGCATACTTTCTCCAGCAGGTCCATATCCAGCATCTCCTTTCCTTCACCCCTCTCGAAGGGACAGAGAGTATTAAAAGGTGACCATCGGGGTCTTCCCTGGTGGTCCAGTGGTTAGGACTCCACGCTTCCACTGCAGGGGGTGCGGGTTCAACCCGTGGTCGGGGAGCTAAGCTCCTGCATGCCTCGTGGTGTGGCAAAAAAAAAAAAGAAAAAATTTCAAAAAAGAAAAGTAACCGTCAGGACAGACACAAAGGTTCATGTTTGCATCAATCTTCTGTCCTTCTGTAACTTCTGTAAATCAGATTATACTTCCTAAGAGTCTTTAAATCAGAGCAGGACACAGCCAGTGAATAAAGGAGTGGCAGGGAGACGCTGCAAGACAGTGCAAGGAGTCGGCGTCCGGCCGGGAAGACAGGGACTATCACAGGAGCCTTCTGCTTGGGGTTCCTGAAGCCGCCCACGCAGAAGCTCCTTGAACAGGCTCGGGGCTCCAGGTTTTCTGTACGTTGCCTGTGACAACCCTAGCGGTGGCCCATGAAGTATCATCCGTTCATTTTTGTAGATAAAGGAACAGAGACTTAGATGAATTCGGCCAACTGCTGGGCCGCACACCTAGTTAGGGGCTCAGGCCCACCCGCGGCCAGTTCCACCTGACCCGGAGTGCAGGTGCCTGCTGACCCCCGAGGAGACATGGCCCAGGGCTCCTGCTCTGCTCTGGAGGAAGCTCCCTTCTGGAAGGGCTTTCGATTCTGTGGGAAGAGCTCAGTAGGTCTTGTGACGGATTGCTCTGATCTGTCATCAGCTGCCTTCAGAATCAGCCTTGAGGACCAGTTCTGGAGTGGGTGGGCCGAAGCCCGGATGGGCCTCCACATCCCACGGAAGGGTGCCGTGTCACCTCGTGCTGTGATTGACTGAACAGGGCCCAGATGAAGCTGAAGCAGGCTTTTCGGGTCCACCCTGGAGGCCCCGGAAGCGCTGTTTTAGTAGAGCTTCCAGACCGCTCTGGAGGGTTATTTATGACCCGCAGGAACATCGCAGCCCGCTGAGAGGGACGGACCGTCATTTCCACCTGATGAGACTCGGAGGCTGGAGCTCTCCTACCTGCTTGGTGGTCTCATTTGTACAAAAGGTGGAACGGTGCCCAGTGGGCTGTACACAGGACCCCGAAACTGCCTCTCCAACAACTTGTCCCCCTGCAGCCTCCACGCCGCCCCGTTCGCAGCGAATCTGCGGAAGCGGCAGTCGGCCGGTGGGGTTTCTGGTCAGGTCGCCTTGGCAACCACCCAGGGCCCCCCCCCCCGCACCCGCACCGCCACTGGTGACCTGCTTTCTCAGCACCCTGTCGGACCGCTGGAGGGGAGGGCCCTGAGCCGCATCCTGCAGCCTAGCCCGTGAGGCGCGACTTGAAAGTCCCCGTCTTTTGTTATTTTAGGCTGAACAGAGGCTCAAGTTATTCAAGATTGCATCCAGGAAGCATCAGCACCTGTGCCGCCTGGCAATGACCGGCTCGGGGATCGACCGCCACCTCTTCTGCCTCTACGTGGTGTCCAAATACCTCGCTGTTGACTCTCCTTTCCTGAAGGAGGTGAGTCACTTGGGGGGCAGCCCGCTCAGCTTTCTCGGCTGAACCCAAACTTAGTAGATCAGTAGTACAGCTTTGCCAGTCGGAACTGGCCTCACAGCCGGGTCTTGGGGCTCAAGTGTCCTCACCATGGAAAGCTGGAGCCGCATTTCTTCAACCCCTGGAATGCCATGGCTCGTACTAAAATAATTAGCAGGTGATGAGCTCTGAGTGTTTCTTTCTTTTTTCTCGGCCGTGCCACGCGCCATGCGAGCTCTCAGCTCCCCAGCCAGGGGTTGAACCCATGCCCCCTGCAGTGGAAGTGTGGAGTCTTAACCACTGGACCGCCAGGGAAGTCCCAATAAAATTGAATTTTTTAATAATGGCTGTGTTTAACAAGCAGCTTGGAAAATTCCGGAAATTTGGCAGCCAGCTCGGGGGAGCTGGTACCAGTCAGCTCCAGCACACCACTGCCCCCATTCCGAATCTGACTCCACGTATCTGCCACCTTCCCTGCCTTAAGACCCCATCAGCCGGTGTTGGCCCCTCCAGTCCGGGTGTCCTCACCTGCTCCATCCCTCTCCGCAGACCTCCTGCCCCGAGCCGGCGAGGCCTTCAGGGACGTAGGCCTCTGGTGTCTGAAACAGTCTGAACACCGAGCAAGCCCTTTCTTGTCTTCCACCCGGGCTCCTCGGGGACAGAAGAGGATGGAATTGGGAAGCGTTGTTGAAACATTTCCTTGTTTTCCTCCACAGGTGCTATCTGAGCCTTGGAGATTATCCACCAGCCAGACCCCTCAGCAGCAGGTGGAACTGTTCAATTTGGAAAGGAATCCAGAGTACGTGTCAAGCGGAGGCGGCTTTGGACCGGTAAGTGGCCAAGCGTCTGCAGACATTGATGGCAGTCTCCGAGTGAAAATGTCAGAAATTCCCTTTGCCCGTGGCCTCATTGCCCAGAGTTCTATTGATGGATTGGCCATGCCCCGTGGCATGCAGGATCTTAATTCCCCGGCCAGGGACGGAACCCGTGCCCCCTGCAGTGGAAGCGTGGGGCCTCAACCACTGGACCGCCAGGGAAGTCCCCCCACGGATCCATTTAAACCTGCTTTTCCGTAGGTTGCTGACGACGGCTATGGGGTGTCGTACATTCTCGTGGGTGAGAAGCTCATCAGTTTCCACATTTCTTCCAAGTTCTCCTGCCCTGAGACAGTAAGTACAAAACAAAAGTTCTCTTTTCTAAAGATGGAGTTTTTCACTGTTTTCTTTTGAGCACATCCTTGATTTGACAGAAAATTTCAATTAAGTTATGTACTCTTACTTGGTTGGGACATTTTCAACACAAGGATTTTGAAAGTCTCTTAATAGTTTTAAAGGGATCGATCTTACTTGGTTGAAAGTGTGTATCTTTGCTGGTCGCAGTGGTTTTAAATCGTAACGTTGGAGTGCTTCTACAGCTTCCAGGCTCTCTGTAACATTGGAGGGTGGATTAAGATTCGTGTGCACGTGCTAAGAAGTACATATACACATTGAAGCAGGGGTCTGCAGTGTTCTCTGTGAATGGAACCCGTGACCACCTTCCTAGCATGGCACATTTAATCCTTATTTATATTCTCTCCTTTCCACATTGTACATAGCCTGACAGGCAATGCCAGGTTCACCTTTAACAGAGAAGATTGGAATTCACTTGCTTATTGTGTTTTATGTAACACATTGACGTTAGGGGAAACCTTAGATTAGGGGAAACCACACCCACACAGAATGTAAATTGGTGCAGCCACGATGGAAAACAGTATGGCGGCTCCTTAAGAAACTAAAAATAGAGCTACCATATTATCCTGCAATCCCACTCCTGGGCATATATCCAAAGAAAACTCTTAATTCAAAACGATAACATGCACCCCAAAGTTCATAGCAGCACTGTTTACAACAGCTAAGACGTGGAAGCAACCTGAATGTCCATCAAGAGATGAATGGATAAAGAAGATGTAGTGTGTGTGTGTGTGTGTGTGTGTGTGTGTGTCTCTGTAAGTCTGCTTCTGTTTTATTATATTCACTCATTTGTTTCATATTTTAGATCCCATGTGTAAGTGATAACACACAGTATTTGTCTTTCTTTGTTTGACTTATTTCACTAAGCATTATACCCTTCAAGTCCATCCATGTTGTTGAAAATGGCAAAATTTCATTCTTTTTTATGGCTAAGTAGGATTCCATTGTGTGTGTGTGTGTGTGTGTCTATACACACACACACACACACACACACACACACACAGTGGAATATTACTCTGCCATAAAAAAGAATGAAGTAATGCCATTTGCAGCAACATGGTTGGACCCAGGGATTATCGTACTAAGTGAAGTAAGTCAGACAAAGATATATATCACATGCAATCACTTATATGTAGAATCTAAAAAAATGATAAAAATGAACTTACTTACAAAACGGAAATAGAGTCACAGACATAGAAAACACACTTATGGTTACCAAAGGGAAAAGGGGGTGGGGAGGGATAAATCAGGAGTTTGGGATAGCAGATACACATTACTATATATAAAGTAGATAGTCAATAAGGACCTACTGTATAGCACAAGGAACTCTACTCAATATTCTGTAGTAACCTGTATGGGAAAAGAATCTGAAAAAGAATGGATATATGTATATGTATAACTGATTCACTTTGCTGTACACCTGAAACTAACACAACATTGTAAATCAACTATAATATAAAATAAAAATTAAATTAAAAAAACAAACTATCAGAGTTATTTCACTGCAAAAGATAAAGTGTTAGAAGCTAATGGAAACTTCAAAAGGTGTGTGACAATTAGCTGAGGCATGGAAATGATGTTTGCTCCATACAATAAGTTATATGACAAGAATAAGACAAGTACTGTTCAAACTACTCTTGATAAGTTGTTTTTACAAAGAAATAAAGCACCTTAGTTTTCAAAAACAAAACAAAACAAATATACACTACAATATATAAAATAGGTAAGCAACCAAGTCGTACTGTATAGCACAGGGAACTGTATGCAGTGTCTTGTAATAACCTATCATGGAAAAGAAAAAAACACACACCCACACAAACATGTATGCTATCTTTTTTTTTTTTTTGCGGTACGCGGGCCTCTCACTGT
>NC_041229.1:104427413-104427953 GCF_002837175.3 Physeter macrocephalus | reverse complement strand
GATATATGTATATGTATAACTGATTCACTTTGCTGTACACCTGAAACTAACACAACATTGTAAATCAACTATAATATAAAATAAAAATTAAATTAAAAAAACAAACTATCAGAGTTATTTCACTGCAAAAGATAAAGTGTTAGAAGCTAATGGAAACTTCAAAAGGTGTGTGACAATTAGCTGAGGCATGGAAATGATGTTTGCTCCATACAATAAGTTATATGACAAGAATAAGACAAGTACTGTTCAAACTACTCTTGATAAGTTGTTTTTACAAAGAAATAAAGCACCTTAGTTTTCAAAAACAAAACAAAACAAATATACACTACAATATATAAAATAGGTAAGCAACCAAGTCGTACTGTATAGCACAGGGAACTGTATGCAGTGTCTTGTAATAACCTATCATGGAAAAGAAAAAAACACACACCCACACAAACATGTATGCTATCTTTTTTTTTTTTTTGCGGTACGCGGGCCTCTCACTGTCGTGGCGCCTCCCGTTGCGGAGCACAGGCGCCGGCCGCGCAGGCTCAGCGG
>NC_041229.1:104365394-104427344 GCF_002837175.3 Physeter macrocephalus | reverse complement strand
CTCCCGTTGCGGAGCACAGGCTCCGGACGCGCAGGCTCAGCGGCCACGGCTCACGGGCCCAGCCGCTCCGCGGCATGTGGGATCCTCCCGGACCGGGGCACGAACCCGCGTCCCCTGCATCGGCAGGCGGACTCTCAGCCGCTGTGCCACCAGGGAAGCCCTGTATGCTATCTTTGTTAACCCTTAACATCACTCCAGATGCTATAACTTAATGATTAAGTGACTAAGTCAAAGCTTAGAGAACTGGCAAAAAGGAATATTAGTTCTTCGAGTCAGATTACAAGTGAAAGGGTTGAAATGTGAGAATTTCCACGTTGTAACCTGTTTCTGTTTTTTGTTTTTAAATGAAAGGATTCTCATCGCTTCGGGAAGAACGTGAAACAAGCAATGTTTGACATCGTGAGTTTGTTCGGGCTCAGCTCCAATTCCAGAAAGTAAATCCCTTAGCACTGCCGGGAAGGAAGAAGAGCTCTTCGGATGAAAAACCAAATGAAAAATAGCTGTGAATCCTGATTGTAGTTCAGGATGAAAATTTGCTCTAAAAGACTCAGACGTTTCCTTTCCTTCGAGGGTCTGGTGTTTTTGCTTTTCTAGATGGCAGGCTCCACCCCATGAAGTATAACCCTACTCCTTCCAAGCAGGTCCTAACCTGGGGGACATTGGATGAAGTCCCCCCCCCAAGGTCTTCCCATCGCCTTGCGTTTCTTAAGGGATGAAATTGTCGTTGAGCGATTTGTGGAATGAGTGGGGCTGTGACTTCATACTCGTTGGAAACGACCGACCCGGCACGCTTCCTCGGCGGCCGCTGGACACTTGGTACTTACGGGCATTTAATTTTATCAGAGCAATGTAAACATTTGTTTCCTTCCGAGAGAAAAGCATTGTTTAAGCTGCAGATGGTGGCAGTTAACAGCCAACGCACGTGCAATGCACTAACCAAGAAAAGCTGTGCTTTTGGAACCCAGTCTGTCCCTGTGGCAACTCTGTCACTGTCTAGTTTGGTCGTCTGCCTCTGCCTCTCCATGCTGGGAGCATGTAGTGTGTCTCATCTTTAGTTTTCCTGACCTGGCAATTCTTCAAAACCCAGTGCCTTAAAAACGGAAGGCCCCAAATGTAAGGGAGACCGCACGAGAGATTTATTTTGTAAAGTCTTGAGGTGGAATTGTGGGTGTCTTACTCCTCCGCTTACTGGGTGGATAACCCTATGTAGGCATTTTACTGTGGTGTCCCTGTATCCCAGAAGGACCAGTTCCCTGACGAGGGCAGCTGTGCTGCGTTCCCCCATCAGACTGCCTTCCTTAAGCTTCCTCGTTAAGCTGCAAAAGAAGACGTGGGCGTGCCTCAGAAGTGGGGAGCAAGGGATGTGATGGTCGAAGATTATGTGTCTGGAGCACTGACTGAAAAATCAGACATCCTGGGTGCCTCAGGATTCCTGCTTACCCGAACTGGTGGCAGGGAGAACATGACCTTCGGCCCTGAGGAAGGAACAAAACTTGAGAAAAGCAAACCTCAGGGCGGTCAGGGTTGGGCATCCCGGCTGGTGAGAGAGGAGACCCACTCCCACCTCCAGGGAGACGGAGGGAGATGGGTTATCGGTGACCTCCTAGAATGTCACAGGTGACAGGTGCTGGGTTTAACACAGCCTACCCTTCGGATGGGCGTGCCTTGATCGAGTGATTGACCAAAAAGCGATGAGGCGCTGAATCGTCTTCAGTATTTGGTGTAAAAAGAACGGATCATGGAATGAAATAATACCCACTGCCTCTGGGCTGTAATGACAAGCTTAGCTGTCCGTCTGTTAAAATCATGTATTTATTTTTCTGACCACTATGTTCTGGTGGGGCTCGCCTCTCTAAGAGTTCTGAACTCCAGGGATACGGTGACGAGGCCGAACCCTGGAGCAAGAGGAAGGCGCTTGCTGCAGAGCACGTGCATATTTTATTCCTGTACATGTTGTGATGTAAAAACCCCACCTAAATGGGCCAGAGACTTTTTTTTTTTTCTTTTAAAAGCAAGCAGAAATGAGAACAGACAAAAAAAGCAAAAAGGGACATCTAACCACCACAGCAACAAAAGGCCCTGTTCATCTGTGTTATGTAGTCAAGGAGGCGTGAGGGGTACAGCCCCTCTGCCTCAGCGAGGCGTAGCTTCCAGTCGAAGCCAGGACCACTGAAATCATACACTGTTGACCACTGACCAGTCTGTATTATGATTCATGGGTGAATTCGAGCACAGACGTGTTAGCACTCAGACTTATTTGGGCTTGTCTCTCAGGTTTTAAGTGTCTCAAATGTAATCACTGCTAATCCGTGCAGTTATCAATGCAATTTTTTATTCCCTAAAAGGAGGAAGAGTGGGTTTTTACTGTACATGTTGAAAGCAGGAGGTAGGAGTATGATGTATTTAATTGAATTTGGAATAAGCCATAGTCTTAACGGAGCTGTGGTCTGAATTTGTTATCTTGAATTGGCCATTGCATGTAAATACAATATGCTCTTTTGGATAAATCTTAGAAATGCAGTATGAATGTTATCATTAATAAAAACATTAATCCCAGTCTACCGCAGTATTGCTTTCTGTCTCTTTTGTTATACTGATAAGGAGGCTGTAGGTCAAGTACCAGGCTCAGGCACTTGGGACAAAGGTGACGGACCAAGATATGCAGAAAAGGCCTCGGGTTGGGCGGAGTGGACACCGCTCGATTCACACACCTGACAGAGAAGGGTGGCTGCTAAGAAGGGCTGTGGATTTTGCTGTGTTCATTTGTGCATCCTCACCACTTGCCCCAGGGCTTAGAACAGTGCCTGACACATAATAGGTGCTCAATAAATACCTGTTAAATACATGAATTCTGTTTTCTCCACAGTTCTTATTGAACACCTACTGTATGCTTAGCTCTGTTCTAGGCACTGGGAATACAGCGGGGACCCCAAAAGGTTCTGGCTGTCGTGGAGATCGGATTTCATTGGGAGGAGGTTGAGAACCAAGGAAACCTCTCAAAGGATCTTAAGGGTTCCTGGGCACTTGTATGTGTGTGTGTGGTGGGGGGGGTGGTAAGAGTAGCTGGCTTGGGGAGGAGGCTGATTTAGAAATGGGTTTTGGGGAATTCCCTGGCGATCCAGTGGTTAGGACTCCTCGCTTCCTCTGCAGGGGGCCCGGGTTCCATCCCTGGTCAGGGAACTAAGGTCCAGCAAGCTGTGTGGGGCAAAAAAAAAAAAAAAAAATGGGTTTGAGCTGAGGCCTGAATGACAAGACAGAGCCGGCCTTGGCCGATCCAGCAGGGCCAGAAGAGCATCTAGGAACCGCAGGTGCTCAAAGGTTCCAGGCCTTTGATCCTGCCCTGCGTGGTGACTCACACAGATGGCCGTGCACGCCTGACCCATGGGGACTGCTCGCCAGAAACGTCTGATGTGTGAAGGAGTGAACGGTACGCCCTGGGGGTTGATGTGCTTCTCAGGCTATTCAAGCTCTTCACGGTTTTTCACTTGGGTTCTTCAGTTTATATTGGCTACAGTTTGGGAAGCCTGAGTTGCGTTCTCAGGCCTGCCCCCAAACTCAGCTGAGTTCAAAGAGATGTGGCTTTTCCAGCCATAAAATTAAGAGTAAGGAGATCCACATGTACATGTGTATGTTGATCAGAGAAAGGGCTGAAAAGATACACAGCAGCCTTCACAGGGATTCCCTCTTTGAAAGGCAGTGTGATTGTGGACGGTATGGAACCCAAGGGAACTTCAGCTTTATCTGTAATATTTAATTATTTCGGTCGGAGGGTTTACGTACTCTACAGGTCTTCATCGACTTATGATGGGGTTAAGTCCTGATAAACCCACAGTAAGTCAAAAATGTATCTAATAAACCTACCCTACCAAACATCATAGCTTAGCCTAGCCTACCTTAAATGTGCTCAGAATACTAACATTAGCCCACAGTTGGGCAAAATCATCTAACACAAAGCCTATTTTATAATAATGTGTTGACTATCTCATGGAATTTATTGATACTGTCCTGAAAGTGAAAAACAGAATGGTTGTAAATGTATCGGTTGTTTATCCTTGTGATGGCGTGTCTGAGAGCTGCCCAGTATCACTAGAAGGGAGCGTACATATCCCTAGCTTGGGAAAAGAGCAAAATTCAAAATTTGAAGTATGGTTTCTACTGAATGCATATCACTTTCCAACCATCATAAAGTTTAAAAATCCTAAATGTCCATTGACAGATGAATGGATAAAGAAGATGTGGTACATATATATACAATGGAATATTACACAGACATTAAAAAGAGTGAAATGATGCCATTTGCAGCAACATGGATGGACCTGGAGATGATCATACAAAGTAAAGTAAGTCAGAGAAAGACAAATATCATATGAAATCGCTTATATGTGGAATCTAAAAAAATGAAAATGATACAAATGTACTTATTTACAAAACAGAAACAGACTCATAGGCTTAGAGAAGGAATTTATGGTTACTGGGGGGAAGGGTGTGGGGGAGGGATAGATGGGGAGTTTGGAATTGACATGTACACACTGCTATATTTAAAACAGATAACCAACAAGGACCTACTATAAAAAAAATTCCTAAATTAAGGACATTCTGTATAACTAAAGCAAAAAGCTGGCCTAATTTTAATCTGAAGAAGCCACTAAAGCTTTCTATGGAGTCCTGCCCTGTAGAGCATAGGCACACAGGAAATGAATTCTTCAAGAACTGGACAGTATTTCAAGGCAAGTATGTTTGCAGTGAACTAGTGGCTGGGAATATATTTTAAGTCGTTCACATGGTAGGAAAATTCCAACAGTGAGAATTTAATTACATTATGTTCTTTCAATGTCAACTTTTTGTGTGTATGCGTGTGTGGTACGCGGGTCTCTCACCGCTGTGGCCTCTCCCGTTGCGGAGCACAGGCTCCGGACGCGCAGGCTCAGCGGCCACGCCTCACGGGCCCAGCCGCTCCGCGGCATGTGGGAGCCTCCCGGACCGGGGCACGAACCCGCGTCCCCTGCATCGGCAGGCGGATTCTCAACCACTGTGCCACCAGGGAAGTCCTAATGTCAACTTTTAATGTCCCATTATAATTTTTCAGATAAGAAAGTCCCAGCAACTTAAAGCTGTGCCTTAAATTTCCGGATTGTCAACTGTGCAAAATTTTCTTGCGATTTCTTGAACGCTTAAGTGTACAGCCAAACAGTGCATAGTGCTCGTGTGCCTTGGTTACTACTGTTTGATTTAGGAACGTATTTTTTCAGTGAGATTAGAAAGCGAATGTCTTACTTTTTTTTTTTTTTTTTTTTTTTTTGGCCGCGCCGAGGGTCTTGAGGGATCTTAGTTCCCCAACCAGGGATTGAACCCGGGGATTGAACCCTGGGCCTTGGCAGTGAAAGTCCGGAGTCCTTGGTTTGCTTACATTGACGAGACGCCTAGTCTTCCTCCCAAACTCCAGCACCAAGGACCGGAAGAGCACGCTAGGTTGGGAACTTGCATGTGCCTTTCCCTGGCCCTCCACCCACTCGCGATGCTCCGTGGCGGGGCGGGCTCTGTCCTGAGGAGCTCGAGGGCAGAAAAAGTACACGGTCAAGATTAAGGTCTGAGGTCAAGCCAGGGAGTCCCACCCAGCGCGGCCTCAGACTGGCCTGGGGGCTTCTGGTTCCCCACCTGAGCCTGGAGCTGCTGGTACCGGGAGTGTCCTTCCCCGTCCATCTCCCCTCACCTGGCCGTTCCCTGGCCTCCGGCCCCGACCCCGCCCAGCTCGCCCCGCCCACCACCCTCCAGCACTGTCACGGGGGCCGCCTCCCCCGCCCCCATCCCTGCTTATCCCCTCGCACTTCCGGGACCCGCCCATGCCCCCACTCACTTCTGCGCCCCGCCCTCGCATCACCCCCAACCCCTCCCACCCTCTGACCCCGCCTCCGCGCCCCGCCTCCGCCTCGCCATGGCCCCGCCCACCTCCGCGAGCCCCGCCTCCGCTTCGCCCCTGGCCCTGCCCCAGTCCGTGTCCCCGCCTCCTCCCCAACCGCCAGTAGCTCGGCCCCGCCCCCGCGCTCGGCGCTCTGCCAGCTCACGGGGCCACAGGTGTGCCGTCTGAGGAGGCCTGACTCGGCTCCCCTCCGGTGCCTGAGACCCCGGCCGCCGTCGGGCTTCCCCGCGGTCCCCGGCCCGGCCTCGGGTCTGCGGAGGGGAGGGGGACTTTGGGCCCCCTAGTCAACCTCGAGGGGGCGGCGGGACTCCCTCTCCAGTCGTCCCCGTCAGGGGCGGCGGGGCGTCCAGGTCCTCGGGAATAACGGACCCCCGCCCCTTTCAGCCCCAGTCGGCCGGTCGGGCCAGCAGGGCCCCTTCGCCGGTCGGCCTCGCCGAGGGAGGGGCGGGCCGCCTAGGCCGGCCTCTCGAGAGCGGCGGGCCCCCCCGGGTCAGATCTCCGGGAGCGGCGGGCACCCCGGGTCGGCGGCCGGGGCGGGTGGGGGCCGCCGCCTGACTGGGCCGCGTTGTTGCAGGTGCGCGGTTCCCGCCGGATCCCCCTCGCGCCGGGTGCGGGGCGATGCCCGGGCCCGGGTGCCCCCAGTGGACATGGAAGAGGCCCCTCTGCTGGGCGGCATGTCCAGCCCCGAAGACGAGATGGTGACAGACCTTTTCAGCGCCGAGAGTCAGTTTGTTCCTGAAAACCTTCCCCTGAAAACCCCGGTGGCGGTGAAGAACGAGGAAGACGAGTTCCACGTCTTCCAAGACGCGTACCTGGGCTCCGCGGACCCCAAAGAGCCCCCGCTGCACGCCTTCAACGCCCCGCTCGGCGGGGACTGCAGCGGCAAAGTCAAAGTGGAGCTGCTGGTGGATGAGAACGAAGATGAGGAAACGCTCGGGGAGTACCCGAGTCTTCCCAAGCTCCATCCCCTGGAAGACGCCGTTCTTCCCGCCGCCGGGCAGCCGCACGCCTACAACCTCCACTTCCTGTCCTCCCTGCTGACCCCGCACAGGAGTCCTGCCGTCGGGCCCCTGGGCGCCTGGGCCAGGGAAGGAGCCGCCCACCCCGGCGTCCGCGTGATTCCAGTAAGATCCACGTCGCAGAGTACCCCCTGCACCCCTGCCCTAGTGGAGACGGGAGACTTCCTGCTTCTCCCAAGATTTTTCTCGTGTCAGTAGCATCCCTGATCGGATTCACTCATTCCCAAGAGGGCGCATCCCTTGCTAAACGCGAGATGCATCACCCAGCCAAGCCATTCTACCTGAAGGTGAACTAGGTCCTTGGTCCCTGGTTCAAACCTGGCCTAACCCAGCAGAGATCATACAACAAAAGAGGAGGGAAACAAGTAGATTTTTTTTTTTTTTTTTTTTTTTTTTTTTTGTTGCAGCCAGGCATGTGGGAGCTTAGCTCTGCAGCCAGGGATCCAACCCGTGCCCCTTACAGGGCAAGCGTAGAGCCCTAACCACTGGACCACCAGGGAAGTCCCTAGAAAGTTTTAAAAGCAGCTTTAGGAAAGAAACCCCAGTGTCTGTGAAAACAAATGCAGTGGGAGTCTACACGTGCTCCCCTTTTACATTTTTTCCCCTTTAGATTGATAAGGGTTGTAATTCACAGCCAGGACTCACAGTTAGTACTTGTGTTTGGTGAGCCTTGAAATCAAGGTGTTAGAGCTTCCCTCTGCTAGTAAGTGGTTGTTTCTCAAGCATATGTAATATAAATCAGAGTCTACATGAATTCATGGTAATTGTCAGCCAGCTACCCTCTTTTGCTGTGGGTAACTAGTGGCAATTTTCTGCTTTGTTCTTGTTTGTTTATCTATTTAGTTTGAACCCGGACACTGGGCAGTGAAAGCACAGAGTCCTAACCACTGGGCCACCAGGGAATTCCCCTTTTCTGCTCTGTTCTTGCTGAAGCTAAACAAATCAGTTTTTAAAGGAAACAGAGGATCTGTAAGGAAATGTGTATTGGCCCCTCAAAAGGATCTAGTTTGGAAAACTAGATCACTCAGCTGTTAAATCATTTTAGTTAAGTCATAAATTAAGCTTCTGTGGAACATTTTTGAATTGGTGTTGAGATGGCTGGAGCCTGACTTTGTTTGCATATCATAAGCCATAGCAGCAGGAGCTTAGATTTCTGTTTTCTGGTGTTCTTTTAGCATAATCACTGCTCTTTAGTGCACAGAAAAGGTGGGGAGGAGAGGCTGAGGCCTAGAGGAACCATAGAGCATACCTAGTCCCACCAGCTTTCAGCTGGTGCAGAGGTCTTCCTCGGAATCTTTTTCAGATGGCTTGAAATGTCAGACACTCCATTTTGCTACCAGACCAAACGTGTGTCCCAGCACCTTTTGCCTCTTGGTCCTAGCACGGCTCCCTTCCTGTACCAAGGGGACTCAGTGAGCATTCGCCAGAGCAGGAAAGGAACTAGCTCACGTTAAAATAGTAAATTCCCTTTAAATGTAATTCAAGTTTAACAAAATAAAGGAGAGTCTATTTGGATGATATTTCTTTGGTTTTTTGAATTTTTATTGACAATTTCCTAATTCATTAATAAAATGAAAAAGATTTAGCATGGACATGTTTGTCTTTTAAACAGAGTGGAATAATTTTTCAGTAAATATTCAGGGTCAATTGCTAATTTCCTTTTTCTAGAAATTCATTCCCACATATTGACCTCTGTTTATTCTTTAAAAGTAGGATTATACTATACTGTAAGTAGTTCAGATACCAGTTGCATGGGGCTGAGGAATTGATATATTTACTGTATAAGTATTTGTTAATTACAGGGAGATAAGTTAAATCTAAACTTTGATGATGTGGGACTTCCCTGGTCGTCCAGTGGGTAAGACTCTGTGCTCCCAATGCAGGGCGCTTGGGTTCCATCCATGCTTGGGGAACTAGATCTCACATACCTGCCGAAACTAAGAGTTCCAACGCCACAACAAAGATCCCGCGTGCCACAACTAAGACCCGGCACAGCCAAAATAAATAAATAAATAAATTTTAAAAATAAAAATAAACTTTGATGATGTGTACATGACAAATTCCCCAAAGCAGAAAGCAGAGGAAAATTGAAAACTTTCTACGTTTCTATAAAATTTGAAATATCTAAATAAAGTTATAACTTGAAATATAGCTAAACTTTCCTCTGTCTTTTGAAAGATTTATACCTAGATGCTAGTCCGCTGTGCTAAGGGATTTGGCAGTCCATGAAAACTATTAATTGTTTAGATCCCAGATTTTAAGTTAGACGATCTCCAAGTTTGGAGTCAACACCCACACTTTGAAAGATAGTTATCTGTGCTGTGATTTTATATGAGGTCTTCAGAATGTTACCGTAGAATCACTCTTCTTTGAAGGACTTTATGACCTGCCTCCTGGCCTCTGGGGAAACTCACCTGTACTCTCTAATAGGCAGTCTGGGTAAGTGGAGGTTAAGGAGGGGGAGAGATGATGTGAGTGTAGGTTGACTGCTGCTTCCCAATCCTCTGCACATTATCAAATCTTAAAAAGAAGCACCCTGATTTTAAAACACTTAAATCTAATGGTTATCATTTTTTTAATCATCGAGACTTTTTAGTTTTTTAAATTCTGTTGATTTTCAGTAACATCATTGGTATCTCTCCCTCTTTTTGGTAATTTTGCTGGTGTGTCACTGAGTGGTGGCAGAGGATAGCTTAAAAACAAAGTTAAAGTTGGCAGTTATTTCCTACCCTCACTGTTTGCATGTTAATTATTGTCCTACCATTCAGTTAGGGAAGCTCTACTATATAATTATAAACATTACTCTAAATACATTGTAAGTTACAATATAAATGTTACTAAAACTTCAGCAAGGATGTCAGTCTTCTTGATGAAAAAGCCAAACAATAGACTAGAACATTAATACAACCTAATGAGTGTGCTCCGAAAGTGTCAATAAAGGAGCACCGTTTCACACGGTTTTAAGGAAGGTCTCACGAGGCAGCCAGCTCCTTTGGAGTAGGGGCTGTCGAGGAGCTCAAGGGGCAGCTGGCCAACTGCAGAATCTTCTCAAGTTACTTATACTGTGTTTTTGAAGCAGCAAGAGGGCCACATCAAAGTCACATCTCCACACCTCGTGGGCAGATGGTCCTTGTCCTCGGGGTCCTTGATCCCCAGTGAGGCTGGTCAGAGGACTTGTCACCCCATCTTGCTGCCCCAGAGAGAGAATAATAGTCGGGAAGAGAGGACACTAAGAGTAAGGCTGCTCTTTACTTTAAAAATGTAACTTCTACAAAGAATTTTCTGTATTATGCAACTGTAAAGTACAATGTCTAAAATGTGATTTCTAAAATAACGTTTGCTTTTTTAGGTTGAAATCAAGGAAGCAGGTGGTACTATCACAAGTAACGATCTGGAGGAAGCAACTTTTCAGAACCCTCTGGCCCAGGAGTCCTGTTGCAAGTTCCTAACATCACAAGAAGCAGAGGATGCCTCTGGCTGCTCTCATAAGAAAGACTCTAACCCAATGGTAATTATGCCAAAGAAAATGTGTCTAACGTTATATCAGATGTTTGACCCTTACCATTACTAAGTCAACAGTAATATATTTTCAGTCATTATTTTTCATTCTGTTTACATGTCGTATCAGCATTTTTGGTTGTCTTATCTATGAAAAGAGGGATATAATTAGAGCCTTTCTAATGTTTCTGTCACATCTAAGATTCTCATTTCTACTTGATCTTGGCAAATCAAACAAACATTAGGACACCGCTCTCTTTGTTAAGGAGGGAAGCCATAAGTCACATCAGTCCATGCAGACCCGCGGTTGGCCCAGGAACGGGGCACCTGGCTGAGCTGCATGGTTTGGCATGTTGCTGGGATGGTGAAGCTCCAGTTCTGTGGCTGCAGCACAGAGGCTGCTTTCCCTCCTGCCTGCCTCCAAATTCCTAATACTAACTAACACGCATGTAAGATAGGTAATCAGTAACATTTGTGGTTTATGCGATATTTTTGCATGTTTGTAATTTCATTTAATCCTCTATCAACTCTGTAGGGTACGCATTGTTTTTACCTACGTTTTATGGATAAGAAAACAGAGATGTTACATAGTCTTCTTGTAAGTGGTACGTTGAGGACTCCAGGTCTCGGTGTGGTGAGGACTGGGGAGTGGGGGGAGCTAGGGAATCCAGCCCCAGGCATTCTTTTAGCAGAGTCCGGAGAACCATTTGCCGTCCCCCCATCAGCTCTTTATTCCTATAAAGGAGGCCTTAGCCCTAAGGCATATACTTTAACTAGAAAATACTTGAAAATGAGCTCATCATGAACTTTGGCTTAGCTGTGGCATACACCAGTACTCGCCTCTGTCCATGGTTCTCCTCAGGCCCATGGGTTCTGAGAGCAGAGCTTTTCCAGGACACCTGGAGCAGGTGAGCAGGATGAGAGCTCCTCCAGTTACACCAGCCTCCTGAGTAATGTTAGAATGCTCCCAGGAGGGACAGGGCAGAGCCCAGAATTGTGCAATAGGCAGAGGCCTGGAAAGTCCACTCTGAGCCTTTCCCCACCAGTTTGTGCACCTGTGTGTCTGTGGCTGTAACTTTATCCTCTACATACAAATAAAATTCCAATCAAACATGAATGCTGGCCTCTTATCCAATGTCAGGATGATCTGAAGGTTTGACCCAGTGATCAGCACCTCATTAACGTAGGCTCTGTGTGTGTTATTTTGGTAACATTGATCCTTTATGGTTATTTGGGTTTTCCTGTCTAGGAAACCCAAAGGCAACCTAACAGCAGAAGCCATGGCTTCTCTGGGTATCTGTGGTTTTACCATCAGAATTAGAAGCTATGTGCAAGCAGAAACAGTACCTTCTCTCACCTTCACGTTCAAGCTGTATCGCTGCGGACAGGGCTGACTGGTGTGGTTGACCGGCCAACTCACCCGCCTCACTGAGGACGTATTTATGGTCGGAACCCAACTAGGTGATCTTAGGGTTAACCTTTCTAAACCGCACTTGTAGGAAATGAAATAAGTGGGTATTTAAAAAACACCCTACATGTTAACTAATAACATGTGCATGTGGCAGGAAAAGAACAACTGCCATAAAATTGACGATTATTCTAAGTATCTGGTCAGCTACAGAGATGGAGTCAGGCGGGCAAAGTCCTTCGTATAGTTCACTGGACCTGAATGGGGCCGGGGCTGGATCGGCACACTCTCTCCGTTTACGATGACCACGGAGTACGTGGACAGGTGACGGAAGCTCGGGCTCACAGTCACCTGTTCCCTACCCTAAACCTCATGGGCCAGACACCCGCAGAGAAAGGTGTGAGCAGGAGCTTCTCTTAACACACTAGGCACATCTCACAAGACCTTTCCCAGGGGTTTTGCCCTGTGGTACCTCCAGAGAGCACGTTATTGCAGGGTAGGAAACTGAGAACATGTCTATAGTTTACCGCCCTCCATGAAAACTTAAATTCTGGATTAAAACTGTGTTCTCAGATTTAAGTTTACTTAGGTTCATATTACTGGATATCTTTTGAAAAATGAAACCTGATCATTATTTTTCATTTTAGGTGATATGTCAGTTGAAAGGGGGAACACAAATGCTGTGTATAGACAATTGTGGCACAAGAGAACTAAAAGCACTTCATTTGGTTCCTCAGTATCAAGACCAAAATAATTATCTACAGTCAGGTACAAAGTAAATTAATAGAAAAATATGTCATATATCACATGGAAGTTGGTAAGTGACTATGTTTGGCTTTGTATAGAGAGTAAAAGTGAAATTGCCAGTGAGGCAATCTGGCAGTCCCCATAGCCCATACGAGTGAGCTAAGAATAGAAAAACAGATCTTTAGAGATTAATTTATGTACGTTGTACTGACACTCGCAAGTTCTTGGATAGCTGTCCTCTTCTTCTGCTAGTTGCAGAGAGCTCTGTGATCCTACCAGGTGACTACTTGTACCCATGAGTGCTGTGGCTAGAGGTACCTGGGTTGAAACATCAAGCTTTCGCAGATTGGGCGGCGGGTTGACTGTTCAGATGTGGTAAAACCTGTATACGTTTTAATGTAAACGTTTTCATGTAGTCAGTGAGAACTGCCACTCTGCTTAAATCACCGTAAGTTCTGAAATGACTGTATCAAATTTATCTGCCATTCATTTACTCAGAAACTTCTTTAAACTGGTGCCATAGTAATAAATGATCTATAAGTACTTGATTACCATCAAATGACTTAGGAATGATTAAAGAAAGGCCAAATGACACAGTTTTAGGATTGTGTTTACAAAGGTTAGACACTAATACTTGAAAACTGGGCACCTATGTGTACTGTATGCATAATCGTGTTACTCTAAAGCTTGGCCTAACCAGAGCCTCTCATTATCAGGTGATTCGCGGACCTTGTCAATAATTTAAATCAGTATTACATCCAAATGTCATTTCAACGGGCCTTTGGAGCCCAGGGCAAAAAGAAAGAGTGTGACTCCCATTCCATGCTGGTGGTCTCTTTATCCAGGGACAGGTGACATGCCTTTAAGACATTGACTTTTCTAGGATGCAGAGCGCCTCAGGAGCGCTTCGCTGCACCAGCCGTGGCTCTTCGGGCTCCGCTCCCTGTGGGTCAGAGCTGCATCTGCTCCTCTACAGGCAGCGCAGGGAGCTTTCCCGCTTCCCTTCCTTCTGGAGCACGACAAAATCCTAATGCCTTTAGATCACCCACAGAAGGAAGATTTACGTAATGCTCTCCAAGTCTATTTCCTCGTCATGTCATCATAACCGCCCCCCCAGCCCAGCCTCCCTTGCTTTGCTGTGCACACATTAAATATCACCATAAAATAAATGCATTCTGTTACCGAAGTCTTAAGATAACACCACTCAGAGGATGCACAAGCCTGGGGCAGGAAACGTGTCCAGCTGGTGGGCAGTCAGGAGACCAAGACCCAGTTCTCAGCCACTTTGACTCAACATAGAGCTTCAACAGGGACCTTAGTGTCTCAGGGAGGTTTGGCACGGCACCCTGAGGCCAGAGAAACACCTATCGGTTCCAGTCTTATGTAGTTTGGTCCCAGTAGCCTAGTAAGTATTTACATCCTGATTAGTTAGTAACCATTTGTAGAAGCGTGCAGGTAAATTGAAAATAGTTCATGTTGCGTCCTACAGATGGTGCTGTGCTCTCCTTGAAAATGTGACATATCTAGTGCGTCCCTGGTGAGTTTGGGGCAGCACTGGAGGGCACCTTAACGCACGGTTTGGGAACCTGGGCACTGACAACATTTTTTAGCATAGCTATCCCTGGAAGCTCAAGTGAAGTAGCATTATGACAAAGAAAAAGGGTGTAATAAGTAAAAACAACAACAAAAAAACCCAAAAACATTGACCAGAAAGGTTTTATAGAAAACATAGATAGGATCAAGATAAGTGTCAATGACTTTGCACATGTTAAACTCAGCATACACGATCATTTTTGTACTTTCTTCCATGTGCAAGTGGTATCAATTAATTGTAATTGTCTTCCTTACAGATGTCCCTAAACCTATGACTACTTTAGTAGGAAGATTTTTGCCAGTACCAGCAAATTTAAATCTCATTACACAACAAGTGAGTCATTGTTTTTTTTTTTTTTGCGGTACACGGGCCTCTCACTGTTGTGGCCTCTCCCGTTGCGGAGCACAGGCTCCGGACGCGCAGGCTCAGCAGCCACGGCTCACGGGCCCAGCCGCTCCACGGCGTGTGGGATCTTCCCGGACCGGGGCACGAACCCACGTCCCCTGCATCGGCAGGCGGACT
Organism: Physeter macrocephalus; assembly: GCF_002837175.3. Classification (NCBI taxonomy): domain Eukaryota; kingdom Metazoa; phylum Chordata; class Mammalia; order Artiodactyla; family Physeteridae; genus Physeter; species Physeter macrocephalus. The sequence continues at coordinate 104,412,639 of NC_041229.1, read as the reverse complement.
CTCAACCACTGCGCCACCAGGGAAGCCCGAGTCATTGTTTTAATAAAAAAATACAATAGGGCATTATTATCTCTTGAAATAGTGATGGTCAAAGTTTTTATTATTCGGAAAATATAATTTATCCTCCGTTTTACAATCAGCAGTGAAACCAAGTATTCAATACCTTCACTACTGTGTCAGACACTGGGATTAGTGGAGTGAGTCTGAGACCCCATTCTCCGCCAGCCCTGTGAGACTGCCCGGCCCTTTCCTATAGCCTCTGAACCCTGCTTCTGCCCCATTTGCTGAACGTGTCCTTTGCGGTCCTGCCATCCATTAGCATATACCACCCACTTGGTCTAGAATGTCTCTCACCTTCCTCAGTGCTAGGGAAATGCTCTTTAAAAGTTTAAAACGCTTTTATGATTACACCATAATATGCATAGATTAAATATAAGAAAAATGTGCTCTTTTCCTTAAGTCTTGTGTTTTTTTAAATTTTTCAGTTGTGACAGTCTAGGGTTGTATTTTTTAAAATTACTTAATGTATTTATTATTTATTTTTGGCTGCGTTGGGTCTTCGTTCCTTCACTACTGTGTCAGACACTGGGATTAGTGGAGTGAGTCTGAGACCCCATTCTCCGCCAGCCCTGTGAGACTGCCCGGCCCTTTCCTATAGCCTCTGAACCCTGCTTCTGCCCCATTTGCTGAACGTGTCCTTTGCGGTCCTGCCATCCATTAGCATATACCACCCACTTGGTCTAGAATGTCTCTCACCTTCCTCAGTGCTAGGGAAATGCTCTTTAAAAGTTTAAAACGCTTTTATGATTACACCATAATATGCATAGATTAAATATAAGAAAAATGTGCTCCTTTCCTTAAGTCTTGTGTTTTTTTAAATTTTTCAGTTGTGACAGTCTAGGGTTGTATTTTTTAAAATTACTTAATGTATTTATTATTTATTTTTGGCTGCGTTGGGTCTTCGTTGCTGCGCGCGGGCTTTCTCTAGTTGCGGCGAGCGGGGGCTACTCTTCGCTGCAGCGCGCGGGCTTCTCATTGCGGTGGCTCATTGCGCAGAGGTGGCATTTAAAGGCACGAGACTAGAGAGATCTCTGAGGCATTGGGTATAAATAGAGTGAAATATTTGCTGAGTGAGTAAATAAATACTTCTGGAATGATCCATCAGCCGGGAGGGGCGAGGAGTTAATCAGGGCCGGAGATGAGTGTCAGCCTGATGCTATGAGCACCTGATGCAAATCTCTGTTGATGCTGCTCGCAGGCCTCTACCTCCTGGCCTCCTCCACACCACCAGCCTTGTTTGGCTAATGGTTTCAGCCCCAGGCAGCAAGGCACACGTTGGGCTTGCTTTTCTACCCCTGAGCTCGTGCACTGAAAGGCCCCTTTGGACCATAGTCTCCCTCTTTCTGCTCCTCCCCTCTTTTCCTTGGCTGTGATTAGACCGACCTCATTTTGGCTCCCCTGACCTCTTACCCAGTGTGGACCTTGGGGTAATTATTTTAGCAATGCATTTGCTGCAACCCTAGAACCCCTGGCTTCCTTGCCAAACCCCAATTCTGTATATTCTTCAGCGCTTTGCTGCCCAAAGTGCGTGCGGTGTGTGGACCAGAAGCGTGGACATCACCAGGAAGCTTGTTAGAAATGCAGGATCTCGGGCTCCACCCCAGACTCACTGACACAGAATCTGCATTTTAGCAAGAGCCCCAGGTGACGTGACAGGGAAGCACCCTCGTAGGGTTTATTTCTTCCATCCTAGGCAGTTCGACATTGCCAAGGAAAGTCATGGATTCTAGCATAAAGCTGCCCTAGATTTACCACCTATGTAGTACTGAAAAGACATCTCTCTTTCTCTGCTTTACTTTGGGGCTAAATAAGCAAAGGAGAAACAGAGCAATTGTATCTGGTTTATGCAAAGAATTGTCTCAACCCCGAGAACTGTGGAATCCTTTCTTCAAAAGAATGCAAAACTTTGGACTGCCACCTGGAGACGTTGGCCCAATAATTAGGTGTCTGGGTGACTGCAAAGGAAACAGTTGCAGTAACCTGTGAACACTTCCCTTCAGTGAAGTGAGTGAGAGGAGAGCAGAGCCCTCCAGCTCTCGGCCAGACCCAAGAGGGCGGGTCCTGGCGGTGACTCCTCCGTGGGACTCGGGGTTTGGGGTGGGGGGCGGATTTGTAATGAAGGAGTTGGACCCAGAGTGGTTTCTCAGTGTCTTCAGGCCCCAACAGGGATTACACACAATTTAAAAAGAGGCAGAAGAGAGAAAAGAAGGAAGATGAATAAAACGTGTTTTTCTAAGACCATGCTTTTTCTTTCTTTCTTTCTTTCTTTTCTTTTTTGGCCTCACAGCTTGTGGGATCTTAGTTCCCCAACCAGGGATTGAACCCGGGCCCTCGGCAGTGAAAGCGCAGAGTCCTAAGCACTGGACCGCCAGGGAATTCCAAGACTATGCTTCTTAAATAAAGCTTATTTTTTTTTTTTTTTTTGTGGTACGCGGGCCTCACACTGTTGTGGCCTCTCCCGTTGCGGAGCACAGGCTCCGGACGCGCAGGCTCAGCGGCCATGGCTCACGGGCCCAGCCGCTCCGCGGCATGTGGGATCCTCCCAGACCGGGGCGCGAACCCGGTTCCCCTGCATCGGCAGGGGGACGCGCAACCACTGCGCCACCAGGGAAGCTCAATAAAGCTTATTTTTTAATTTCAAGTTTTCAGGGAGGAAGGGACAAGGATAGGATGTTTAACTGTGATACATACAAATAATCTCAAAACCTAAATTTATTCAACACTTTAAATATCTTCAAGCTTCTGATAAGAAGAAAATTAGGTCAGTGTTGATTTTGCTACCCTTTCCTTTCCCTGTGAGCCATGCTAATGGATAATGTAAAGGAAAATGAGAACGGAGAAAGCAAAGGACATGGATAATGCAGAGATTATGACATTGCTTTTGAATTTGTTAAAATTGACTACAAAATTTTTTATGACTAGATGAAAAAGTAATGGTTGCCACTGAGACTTCAGATGTCAAGATCTCTGGTGTTGTACTAAGAATATAATAATAATTAAAGAATATTTTTAGCTTACAGAAATTTGTAGTTGAATTTATTTCACAGTTTGTAGTTCATCAAAATGAAAAAGATGCCCATTGCAATATCGCAGGCCAGCCAACTGACAGCTGTGTGTACTGCTGGCCAGCTTGTGGACGGCCTGGCCCAGAATCCATAGCCCATTTCCGTCTCTGTCCACAGTCAGGGCGTTCTCACCCCAGGGCATCCTTTGGTCAGGTGGGGTAAGTTGACTGGGCTGGGCTCCTCCCACTTCTGCTGAAAAGCCTCGGCTGGAACCTGCTCAGGTGTTAGCAGAATCATGCTGGTAATAAGGCCTGGATGAATGTAAAGGGATAGTGATGTAAACCTCCAGAAGAAAAAGAATCATTTTTATCTGTACCTAGGGGCTGACGGGAATAAACTTTCAAAATGTATACTAATTCAAATTATGCTTGCCTTTGACTTTACACAGCTTGATAATGGAGCCTTACCATCCGTAGTCAACGGGTCTGCTTTCCCTTTGGGATCAACTCTTCCAGGACCACCAAAAATAACTTTGGCTAGGTAAGGATTAAAAGCAATCAACTGTCACTTACTTTAATGTAAGAGTTTAAGAGGCTCTTGGGTACATTTGTGATTTTTTTCCTGAGTTTTAAAATTAGCTTTACCTGCAAACCTTTATGACTTCTAAAACATGTTTATATTCAGCAGTGCACTAACAGTGTTTCTGTGCGTGTCTAGTTTGTGGTTGCTGGAAAGACTGGTCTGTAACCTCCATTTGCTTCCACTCTCCGTCCACCATCCGCTGTCAGTGTTTCAGAGGCTTGCTGCCGTTCCTAGCTCTGCCTTGAGTTCACGTTGATTTAAACTTAGCTGCTCTGTTTCTTTTTTGCTGTCATCAACATAAGTAATGGTGTGGCAGTCACTTAATGTCACTTAATGTCGACGGCAGTCTTTATGTGCCTTTATGGCTGCCTCTGCCCGCTGCCTTCCCTGTTCTGTCAGTTCACGTTCAATGGCAGGGGCCGAGGCACACGGTCTCCAGGTGGACGTGGCTGCGCTTATCTGGGGCCTCGTCTTGCCATTTTAAAGTCATGTCTATAATTGTAACTAATTAAACTACCAAGCTGGTCGAAACTCTTTGTCGAGTTAACGAGTAACATTCATGTGCTATTAGTAGACGGGGCAGCCCTTTCTGTTCACGGAACCCTTTAGCTGGTGACGGCGATCGGTCTCTTCCTGCCTTCCGAAGTTTTGGGGCACACAGCCTAATGCAGATGTACATCTGAGGACCCGAAAGAAATCAGGGCAGGCAATTTAGGAAGCGTAGACTGTAGCCTCCAGAGCCTCCGGGCTCCTGAAGTGTCTACCGTCAGGCACGTCTTCACTGTGGCGCTGGTGAGCGTGAGGAGAGCCCCCCGGGGCAGTGCGAGAGGCTTAGGTGTTCTGGAGACTTGCTGGGGTTCAGTCAGCACTTCGCCTCTGCGTCGTCGCTCAGGTGTCGGCTGCTCACGTGGTTTGCTGCTTCGGCCTTAGCTGTTGGCTGTGGAGCTGGTTGGTGACTCTCACCTAATTGATGGACTAAGACTGTAGGAGCCGTTCGCCCGGCTCCACTCCCGGCGCCGTGGGTCAGCGAGGGGGTGGTTGCTGTCGCTGTGATTGGCTCTGTAATCATGGCTCTTAACGTGTCTGGACAAAACAGCTATGTGGACAACCTCTAGATTCTGCTGTATGTAATACTGCCAGCACAGTATTACACCATATACCCAGGACGGTACGATCCTGAAGATACTCACTGTATCTTTCTTGTAATCTGGGAGCATATGGCCAACAGTATTGCACCACTGTGTGCTTTAGCATGTCTAGCACATTCAAGGGAATTTGGTGTTTCTAACACTTGAGTTCAAGTGTGTGCTCTCAGAGCTACAGCACCATTTGAGGCTTCTCTGTGTTGCAGCCGATACGCGTTTCCACAGAGGAGCAGTAGTGAGGAAGTCACCACCGCAGTGTATTTCTCCTTTTCCCACCCTCCCCCTGCCTTCTTCCCAGTCTCAGCTAGGTTTTCTCTAGTGTGAAGGAATTATGCAGGTCATAAAATATTTTTCTATTATAAATGATGTGCCAGGAACAACATGAGCTTTGTTTTTGTATTTTTTTGCCGCAAATAATTACTTGATTTGATGTTTCGCCACTGAGTCAGCCAGATGATTTTTATCTCAACATCCATAGTACTGACGGTGTACTGGAATCTCTACCAATTTATTATTTGTGGTGAGGGAGCTGTCAGAAAACTGTTTGCTGGCTGTTTCATTCTGTATGAGTTCCCAACCACAACTAATTTGCTAGACCTCTTTATCTCTTTAGATGCTTTGTTAGACTTTTTTTTTTTTTTTTAAACTTCCACGAGATAAGAGGGTCAAGCTAGGTTTGAAGACATCAGAAAGGAAATTCTGTCAGCCCAATACTGTTTAAACGTTCTAAAATAGTAGATGACATAGAAGCAGGCCAGCTTGGGCCCTACGGCCAGCAGTCCATATGGGTGAATTCACCCAATCGTCATTCTTTAGGGATAGGTGGTGAACTGGCTAACTTATTAACTACCTTATCATATGAATAAAAATTCACGTCGTGTCACTCTGCATAGCTTTAATAATCTGATTATCAGTCAGGCGTTAATGTGAATTTTGTTACATCATTGATGCCTTTATTTTTGGTGACATAATGAACATTATAATACTCAAGAGTCCGCTTCTCTGGAAATTTTTTCTTAAAGATGAGGTCATATCTCAACTGTGGTACAGTTTATTTATAGTGCTTTCCTGAGGCAGAGTTGTCCAGATCTCTTCTAACCCTTTACTCTTCAGATTGGCAAAAAGAGTAGTCAAACGTTATTAGAGCCATGGAAGTGTTTTCCCAGTTTAGTCCATTACAAGGAACTTGTCCCTTTACTGTCCCCTCAGGCGCTCTTGCTCATCCCTGATGCGGTGTCTTTGCTCGTGCTGTTATTTCAACTGAAACATCCTTTTGTTGAATAACAAAACCTTCACACCCTTGAAAGTCAATGTCAAGTTCTACTTCTTTCAGAAGTAGTTTGTTTTGTTTTTACATCTCTATTAAACTGCCCCTGAATTTTATGTCATTTACAATCAGTATCATATAATTTGATAGTTGATTATATAATATCGTCTGTTCTCTAATTTTTCAATTATATCATCTCATGTCCCAAATTATTTGGTGGATTCCTCTAGAACAGGCACTGTAAATTTAAAAATATATATATATTTTGGTGTTCCCCTGAAGCTCTTATGACAGTCCTGGCCACATGGTGATCTCTTAGTCAGTGCCTGTTGGCATCTTCCTGACACTGTAGATACTCAGTGAATTGTCCTCTCTGCTTGCACAATTGTGGCAGGTCCCCACTGGAGTGTCTCCATGGACCTCCACCTCATTTTTAAAGGAAAGAGTTTTGGTTCCTCTGGACAGGTGCCAGGCCACCCCGTGCCCCATTTTAGAGGCAGGGCTGAGGGCAAGAGCGGTGAAGTCTGTGCGCATGTCCCCTACCCCTGAACGGCCCATGTGTGATCCAGGGTGGGTGGGCCAGGAGCAGTGTAGCCAGATCTGCCACCTCCAGGCACCCATGAGAATAGAAGGCTGCAACTCTCCTCTCTATAAAGGAGAAAACTAGACTAGACAAAGAATAAATAAATTAATTAATTAATATAGCATTCAGTGACATAGTATGGGGACATTATTTTAAAACAAGAGACATCTCCAGAAGAAGTAACACTTAGCAGCTCACCCAGGAGTCAGTTACCATTTGCTGTTTCAAATGAGGGAGGACGGGGTCACGGAACAGAAGCAGAGCCGGTGAGAAGAGTGGCGGAGCCCTGATGAATGAAGCAGCCAGAGCAGAGGGGAGGGTGGGCTGAGCTGAGGCTTAGACTGACCTCGGCCCCGACTGGAGACGGTTGTGTTTGTGTGGGCACGGAGCACAGGCCGAGGGTAGTTCCCGTGCTCTGTGGGGTGGCAGGGGACTGTCAGCAAGCCCTGTGTGTGCCAAGTACTGTAGCAGCTCACGTAGCAAACCCGAGACCAGGATGTGTCCCTGCCCGGAAGCAGCCAGCAGTTGCAGAGGCGAAGCCTGCACACGCAGTCTCGGGGAGCAGGTGGCCGAACTCGAGGGAGTGTGTGTGACCCCAGTCACAGCCGGGGTTTCGGCACATGTGCTCCTCCTCGTCCCCAGGATCTACCCACCGTCTCACATGGCCAACATCCCGAGTTCCCTCAGGGAGCAACATTTCTAAGCAGCACTTGGGAACTTGTCCCGATTTCTTAACCCATAGCCGCCTCTCGGGTTTAGCAGCGTCCAGCGCACATTCGTCTCTCCTCCTCCTTTGCCCTTGGAGATGGCTTCTAGGCTAATCCCCAAAGGAACGGTGAGGAGGGAGGTCCCCAATGCCCACCTGATACGTTCAAAACACGCTTTGATACTGGTGGTAATACTAGTTGGACAGCTCTAACCATGCGAACAGTCGTTTATCTGTTAGTCTTTAATTCATACTTTTCATTAGAGTTCTGATTTTGGAAAATACAGAAAATAAAAATAAAAAGAGCTATTTGGTGTGGGGAGCCACACACAGTAGAGGTTTAAACAGATCAGTGGAAGAAACTCGGGGAAGGCTTCTTGGGGAGCAGACAGCGATAGGGTCCCTGGACGTGCAGCTGGACCTGGCCAGGCTCGCTCCCCCACGCGTGAATGTGCGCACCACGCCCCCTCATGATCAGGCACCGATAAATAACACCTATAACTCTCTGGTGTTGAGATTTTCAGTATTCGTTCAAAAACACCAGATGCTTAGCTAATTCTCTTTTTAAAGAGTAACGATCTGAATACATTTTCTTTTTTAATCTTTATAGAGTAACTGTTAGTTCATGGGACACAAAGTCTAAAAAGCCATGTAACTGTACCAAATCCCAGTGTCTGAAATTGTAAGTAATCACAAATCCTTCATTATTAAATAGAAATAAGGTCGTTTAGAAGTCAGTAAGCAGAGCAGAGTCCAGACAGACCTGAATGGCTAGTAGCATATAGGTTACAGTTAAGACTCAACAGCTGCGTCCTGACACTCCTTGTAAACCAGAGCAACAAGAAGCCACACTTTCTGCATAAACCTGGTTGGGATCTCTTGGTGTTATCTTGACCAACTAACCTAGGAAAGGACCTCAAGTGGTGTGATTTTCTTGGATTTTGGTTTACATTGTCTAGCCCCCCAGACAAGTGCTAAACACGGCATCCTTGTTGAGCATTAACTGTAACATTTCCACCTCCTAGTTTTTAAAAGTTTGATGAATTGGTTTACTCTATATTGAATTCTTCTTAGAAACATTCTCCCCCAGGGATGCCAGCTCCCGGGAGGCTCGCTCAGCGGGGTGGTAGGGCAGGTTGTGAAGCAGAATCACGGGCCGGGGTGGATGGTGTGGCTGAAATAGGAAGCGGACCGGCCACCCCGACTGACGGCACCGTGCGCTCGAGCCCCGTCCCCACCCTGTCACGTGGAGACTCTCACTGGTGTGGTCTGCCGCTCTCAGCCTCTGCTCTGGGCTGCTGCTCTCTGCCCTGAGTGCCTGCCTAGCTTTGTTACGTGATGGAAGGGGAGATGCCGCCTCGCCCGATGTCTAACGACCCTAACCACCATCTCCATGTGATGTTTCCGTTGCAGAGCTTCTGCTGAAGTCACTGAGAGCTCCAGTGATGGGACGGTGATATGGGGGTGCAGACGTGGGTAAAAATCCAGAAGCCCGTGAAACTTGGTTCACAAACCAAAACGGAAAAAAAATCTGATTTTTTAAAGTTAATGTTGAAATCTAGGGTTGACTGTGAATACTGAGTTGTCATTGGTTTAGTCTGTGAATGCGAGGCCTATACCTGTCTGAACGTTGGAAACGCCTCGAGACCACTGATCAGGAGCCCTAAAAATGCAGCTGGGTGAGGAGGAAGGAGAGCAGAGGGCAAAGCCCGGACCATGTGACACTGTCAAGCCGGAGTGGCCGGCCCAGATGGAGCTTCTGATGCGATGGAGGACGAGGTGGTAGAGTCTAGAGTGGACAGAGCCAGGGGTGGGCGTGGCTTCCTGTGGACAGGGGCTGCCAAGCTGCTGGCTGGGTTGGCGACTGGGGAGCCTGCGAATAACCCATGAGCAAGGTGGAGACTATGACCGGGGACAGAGTGAGGTAACTCTTAAGGGCGTGGAGATAAGATGAGTCTCCAGGAAGGGTTTAACTTATTGATTACCTCATAATGGAAAAGCCGAAGAAAGAGCTTCCTGCCTAGAGGCAGCTTTCCAGATTAATCGGTGACTGACACACTAAAGAAAGAGGGGGCTTGGTCAGCACTGGGACAAAGGAAAAGGAGGCTCAGAGCAGTTTCCAGTGCTGTCCAGGGAAGGGAGGCACTGTCGCTGGGGGCCGCGGGCACGGCCTTCTCCAGAGAAGTGCTGTGTGCCGTGTGCCGGGGGCTTGCACCCTCCCGTTGTGCCCCGTGACTCTGCACCTCTAACTGTTACCACACTCAGCGCTGGCCGTTTAGCTTCCTCAGTAGCTCCATCCCGAGAAGCAGGGGGCCCTGGGCAGAGGCTGCAAACGTTATGGGCACCGGAGGGGATGTTATTTCCACCATAAATTAACACACAGCATTCTGAGCAGTGCATCGTGGTTTGGTTGGTATCAGTCTGTCACTGAGAAACCGATTATCTCTGGAAATACTGCTTTTGGAAAGGCCAAGGAACGGGCAAATGTACCCCCGCGGAGCTTCTTGGAGAGACCCGTGAACTGGTGCTGGTGGCAACACCACTCTGTCTCTCAGTGTGCCACAGGCACTCGCACTGGAGCAAGTCAGGGGTGGGTTCACCGTTGCCTGCTTCACTAGCAAGCTTCACCACCGGCTCCCTTTAGCTTTTTACTCCCCGCAGCTAAGCCACGTTCAAGGCAACGGAATCTAATTTTCTCGGAGTGCATTTGTCCTACTTTATTTGGGAGTCTCTCCTGGATAAAGGTTAAGAGTGATTACTACTAATTGGCCATTAATAAAGAGAAAACCACATTATTGTATTTTTTAAAAATCAAAGCGATACATACACGTGGGTAAAAATCAGTGACTATATCTGATTATGATGGAAAGTCCTAGTACCCTGCTCCACCTCTCCCTACTCTCTAGACTCCTCCCCAGAAGCTACCATTTTAGTGACTTCTGTTTTCAGGCTTTCTGAAGTTTGCTTCCACGTCTGGAAAGGTTATCTATTGCCTTCTTGCGGTGGGAGAGGAGGGGCCCACTCTGCACTCGTCCCCCTTTGCTAGAGCCGCCCTTTGCAGTGCCTTTGCTCATTACCCTCGAAACCTGAAAGCCTGTGCTCCAGCCTCTTGCTGCTGTTGTTCCATTAGCCATAAAGAGCTGAGAATTGTTTTTAAATGATAAAGTTAATCTGTATAATTAAAATGGTGTTGATGTAAACTTAATTAAAAGGTAGATAAATGTCTTGTGATTATTTTATTGAAAATTTATCGATTATTAAAAATTGATTTTATAAGTAGTTCATGTCTACCTTTCCATCACTGTGGGAAATGATTTTCTTAATAATTTTTATGCATTTTAAACATTGATTTACTGCATCATGATTAGGTTATTAAAACACTGATTGTAACCCACTTTTGTATCAGGATGTTTTTTGATGCAGGCAGTGACATGTGTTAAATTCTGAACCTTTGGACAATAATTTCATAGAGTGAGAAGGAACCCTCTGCAGTGGAGTGGAGAAAGGGCTCTTCTCTTTCACGAGCATGCTGAAGGAAGGATTTGGCTTTATGTTATGAGCATAGGGTTTTTCCATGGCAGTTTTAATTAGCCCTTTCATGAATCAACTTTAAACAAATCCAAACTCAATTTTTTAAGCATCTTCCATTCCAACTCAATTTTTGCTGAGATACTGGGTGGGACTTGTTGGGAGCAGTTATACTATCTAATTTTTCACCCTAATCAAATCTAAATCAAGATTTTAATCATAGATTGGGTAGTCTCCAATATTCCTTCTTCAAATGGCCTTTTGCCTCTGGTTAATTGGATTAATTAATTAACTAGAATTAATTAACCAGAATTCTGTGGAGTAGAAGGTCAAATCTGGATGGTCATTTTTTATAGTCTCTTGTTCCTTACTTATACTTTTGTCCCTTCTTTTATATTTTAGAATAATAAATACTTAATTTATATTCTATAGCTTATAATTCTAATATTAAAGTGTCTACTTATCTGATTCTGGTGTTTGTTTCTTCTCTTGGTTTTTCACTCATTGTGGCTTATTACCTCATGTATTTTGTGATTTTCTCTGTGTGTGTGTGTGTGTGTGTGTGTGTGCGCGCGCGCGCGTGCACGTGTGCGTGAGAGAGAGAGAGAGAATTATAATCATTGGAACTTTGTATGTGGGAATTCTTTGAGGTTGGCTTGAGAGTGCATTTCTTCAGAGAAAGTTTGAGTTTGTTTCTGCTTGGGACTTGGTGGCCCTTTCAATTTGGACAACCTAAAATTTTTGGCTAAGATTTTTTTTTTTTTTTTAGGCCACACAGTTAATATGAATTCAGGTCTCAAACCCAAGTGAGCCCCCTCCTCTCAAGCCAATGCCCGCATGCATTTTTCTTGCCCTTTCTTTTGCAGGGCATTTTTCCTAGTTCATTCTTCCACTGGGTACAGACCTTCTACTGTTCCAGCTTTATGTGTAGATCTCGGAGCTGATCCCATGCCTTGAGCATTAATGTATGTAAATATATTAAATATATGTAAACACATGTGTTAGTGTATAAAGCACTTAGAGCAATGCCTGGCATATTGTAAATGCTCTGTTTGCCATTATTATGGTTGTTGTTGTCCCCCCGACCTTCCTCCCTGTAATAGTTAAAACCAAAGCCTTTGGTTGTTGGGATCAGCAGAGCCCTAAGATAGCTGCAGGCTTCAGTTTTAGCTTACCCCGCTGAGTTTTTGCTTCTCTTTCATTTTCTGGTCTCTGAGGCATTTCTTTAATTTTTTTTACCAGCTCAAATATGCATCTAAAACGTTTCAAATATTTATTCCAATGTTTTAAAGTGTTCCTAGCTGGGGATTTGTCAGGATGCCAATGAATGAAGAATGAGTTTCGAATATATATCATCTCAAATCCTTTCAAACACTACAGCTAAAATTCTAGGATACAGTGTGCTTGTGAGAAGTGGCTGTACCACGGGCTATCTCAGGTATTTTCTTGACAGTATTATCACCTTCTCGTTAAGTGACGGAGTAAGATTACCCACAGAGTGCTGGAATGTTGCCAGCCTGCCAGCACTGAAACCGTCTGTACCTCAAGGACAGCATCTTCAACAGATGGTGCTCACTTGGTGTTTCACAGCCAAGAGAGGGACCACCGAACCTCAAGTGATAGCTGTAGATGTGGTTTCCTGGGCAATGGTGAGAGTAGACTGAAGAAGGGGGACAATACAAATACCTTGTACGAGAATACCTAGACTGCAGATGGCACCGGTGACAAAGCGTGAACTCACAGGAATGAGGCATGCCCTGAAAGACCACCATCCACTCTCATTCATCAAACTGCAGGCAGTCAGATTTTCTTCCACTGAAGACTTAGAACCCTTACCTCTGTCTTGACTGACCCACCAAGAGGGGGAGCCTGAGACCAGAGAGGGTGATGATTTTCCAGCTCTCTTCTCGTGGCTGCCACTATCGCTGTTACCAATGGGAGCAGACCAGTCTGAGTCTACTAGGAGAGGAAAGCGATTTTGCATGGAGGGGAAGCCCACATAAGTAGTAGAAGGGAGTGGAAGTTTGGCTGGGGGCCAAGGTGTATATCCTGGCCCTAGACATGGGTTTTCAACCCTGTCTGACCCTCATTCTAACCCCAAGAGAGAGCACGACCGTAAGTCTTATGACAAGGAGGACTGTGTCTTATTTACAGCTGTATCACCAGTGTCTAGCAAGAGGTCGATGTCTACTGGGCCCTCAATACTTACGGCTGAAGGTGAGCAGTGACTTTTGATGAACAGAAGTTTTAAATTTAATGTAGTCAAAATTATCACGTGTCTTTATTAGTTTTTTTTACGTCTATTATTATTGCCTTTTTGTGCCCTGTTTAAGAGATCTGTCCGTATCCCAAGGTTACACAGATGTGCCATTAGACTATCTCTAAAAGTTTTAAAGGTTTGCTTTTTGTCATTGGGACCTTAATGCACCTGAAATTGATTTTTCTGAGTGGCATTAGGTAGGAATCTATTTTTTTCCATAGGTACAATTAATTTTCTAGCACCATTTATTGCAAAACCGTAATATGGTCCCCCATGATCTGCAATGTGTTCCCTGTCAGCTGTCAAGGTTTGAAGTACACATGTGGGTCTGGTTCTAGGTTCTTAATCCTGCTCCTTGCATGGATCCCGCTTCTTAGTTGTAATGATTCACCTGTGAATTTCCTTCACCTCTGTATTTAAACAGTCATCTTGCCTGCAAAGAAGGACCATGGTATTTCTCCTATCTCATCCTTTTCCTTGCCTTATAGCCTTAGCTGGGACCTCAGTGCAGTGATGAAGAGAAGTGCTGGTGCTGGCATCGCCTTGCTCCTGATTTTAATAGAAACACTTCTAAAATTCCCTTACCCTGCCCGAAATAAGATATTTGCTGTAGGTTTTTGAAAGATGCTCTCTAGTAGGTAGAAGTCATGCTTAGACACTATTTCAAAGACTCTAAATGACAACCATTTCAGGGCTCTGGGGCAGCTGATCGGTATCAGTGTCTCCACCTCCTTTATCAGCTGCTCTGCCATCCTCAGGTGAGTGGTTCGGTTCTGTGGGCTAAGAAGGCTGCCCCAGCTGCCACCCTCACATTTGCATTCCACCCACTGGGGAAGAAGAAGAGGAGGGCGAAGGCACACTCCTTACCTTCCAAGGCATAACCAGAAACTGCCACAGTCACTTCCACTCGTATCCCTTTCGCCAGAACCTAGTCATGTGGTCAGACCATACCGGGTAGGAAGCTGGGAAGTGGAGTGGAAATTGAGCGGAGTTGACCACATGCTCAACCAGAGTTGCTGTCAAGGGGCAGAGTAAGGGGAGGGTGGGTCCTTCTCTGCCACACGCCCACTTCGAGCTAAGAAGTGTCGTCCTTCTATGCCTGGTTTCCTAAGAGGTTTTCTTTGAAAATTCTTATTATAAAGGAGTGGTGATTTTATCGAAGCCTTTTTGCCTGCATTCATTGAAATGATCAGATTGTTTTCCTCTTTTAATCTTACAGTTTGATCTATTACAACGTTTTCTAATGGTCATCCACCCTTGTAGACCAGGGATTAAACCCAATTTGATCATGATGTACTAATTTTATCTTTTGTATGTACTGCAAGATTTAGTTTTCAATATTTTGCTTAGGATTTTTGTATCTTTTTCATGAGTGAGATAGATCTGTAATTTTCCTTTCTCATATTTTCTTTGTTTGGTTTTTGTTTTAGTGCTGAATTGCCTAATAAAATGCATTAGCAGTCTTGCCCATTCCCACTGGACCCTCTTCTTTTTCTCTAGCCTCTGAAAAAGTTTGGGCAAAGTAGAACTTATTAGTTCTTTGAAGTTGGATTAAACTTTGTGCGTTAAGCTTTCTGGGCTGGCGTCTTTGGGGGCTGGAGTGGAGGTATGAGATGGATTACTCATTCACTTTATTTAGTACTTATTGCTCTCTCTAAGTTTGTGTTTCTTTTTGAGTTCATTTTGTTATTTTATTTTTTCTTGAAAATTGTTGATTTCTTTAAATTTTCAAGTCTATTAATATATCCCTGTTCATATATTCTTTTATTATTTTAAAAATTATCTCTGTATCTGTAGTTATAGCCTTTAAATTTTTCTAATTTAAATTTCTGCTATTGTTTATTTGTACCTTTTCTCCTCCTCAGTCAGTCTCATGAGAGGTTTGTCTGTTCTGTCAGTCATTTCAGAGCACCAACTTTTGGTTTTATTGATTTTCTTGCTAGTCTTTCTGTTTCCCATTTCAGAAATATAGTAAATTTTACTCTTTACTATTTTCTCCCTCGTACCTTTATTATTTTACTCTCGTGTTTTGCTAGCTTTTTGTGTTAAATGCTTATTTATTTCCAATCTTTTTTGATTTTTGAGGAAATGCATTTAAAAGTATAAATTGCCTGTAGGTACTGCTTTGCTACATCCTCCAAGAGTTAGGTGCTACTTTCATTGTCATTCACTCAAAATATTTTGTAATTTTCATTATAATGTTCTCTTCACCTCATGACTTATTTAGGTGTACATTTCAAAGTATCCAGATATGTATGTATGCATATATGTGTATGTATATATATTTTTTAAGCAACATTTTTGTTGTTAATTTTTATGTTTAATTATAATGTGTTAAGATAATATGGTCTCTATGATATCAATGCTTTGAAATTAATGAAGACTTCCTTATGACTTAATGTTTGATCGATTTTTAAAATATTCTATATTAACTTAAAAATGTATATTCTCTATTTGTTAGATACATTTACTATCCATTAGCTCCAGTCTGTTAATTTTGTTTTTTAAATCTGCTAAATGCTTATTAAATTTTGTGTGATTTATCTGTTTTTGATAAAAGTGCATTAAGACCTCTCACTGTGATTGTGAATTTGCTTATTTTTCCCTTATAATTCCATTTTGGTTTGTATATTTTGAGTCTATAGTGAAGGGTTATACAAATTCATGATTGTTATATCTTTTTTGTGAATTATTCCATCAACTGTTAAATATGTCTCTGTAACCTATTGCTTTTTGCTTTATATTTGGGTTTTTTTGGTTTCATATTAATGTCGCTATACCGCATTTTCTTTGGTTAGTATTAGCAGGTTGTGCTCCTAACATCCCTTTATGCTCATACTTTCTGTGTGGTAGTTATGTTTTAGGTGTGTCTCCTGTAATCTAAATATAGTTGGCTTTTTAAAAAGCAAATCTAATAATCCATGTTTTAATAGACTTTTAAAATCCATTTGCATTCTTTGTCTCATTATTGGTATACGTGGAATTATTTGTACCACCTTTTTTTGAAGGCTGTTTTTTTTAACATCTTTATTGGAGTGTAAATGCTTTACAATGGTGTGTTAGTTTCTGCTTTATAACGAAGTGAATCAGCTACACATATACATATATCCCCGTATCTCCTCCCTCTTGCGTCTCCCTCTGAAGTCTTAAAATTTATTTATTGAAGTTCTTTTCTTTCCCCAGTAAAATGGCAGCATTTCATACATGCTCTCTGCACCTCGCTTTTTTTAAATCGTGGTAAAATATGCAAAACATAAAATTTACCATTTTAACCATTTTTAAATGTATAATTCAGTGACATTAATTACAGTCATGATGCTGTGCAACCATCACCATTGTCCGTTTCCAGAACCTTTTCATCATCCCAAATAGAAACTCTGTACACATTAAGTAGCTTTCCATTACCCCCTTGCCCCAACCCCTGGTAACCTCTGTTCTACTTTCTGTCTCTTAGTTTTCATATACCAGGCACCTCATGTAAGTGGTATCATACAATATTTGTCCTTTTGAGTCTGGCTTCTTTCACTAACATGATGTTTTCAGGGTTCATCCATGTTGTAGCATGTATCAGTACTTTATTTTTTTTCAGGCTGAATAATATTCCACTGTATGTACAGACCACGTGTGTTTATCCATTCATCTGTTGATGGACACTTGGGTTGTTTCTACCTTTTGACTGTTGTGAATAATGCTGCCTATGAACATGGGTGTGCAAGTATCTGCTTGAGTCCCTGCTTTCATTTCTTTTGGGTGTATACCTAGAAGTGGAATTGCCAGATTATATGGTAATTCTATGTTTAACTTTTTCAGGAAACACCTTACGGGGTTTTCACAGTGACTGCACCGTTTTACATTCCCACCAGAAATACACAATACCACTTTTGTGTTTTCTGATTACTGCTTTTTCTTTGCTTCTTTTTGCCTGATATATGTTTTAGGAAATTAGCACTAATGGCAAAGTGGAGGAAGTTGAAAGTTAGGAGGCTATCACAACAGTATAGACAAAAGATGATGATGACCTGAACTAGGGCAGAGATGGTAGCAACGAAGAAAAAGTCCACAGATTTAAGAGACATTTCAAACATACGCACTGTAGCATTTTTTCCACTCATCATTTATTCATTCCACAAAGTATTTTTGAATGCCTGTGATTTCAGGAATAGGGAAGACAAAAAAGAGCAAGATAGTTATGGTCCCTGCCCTCTTAGCACTCACAGTCCAGTGGGGGAGACAGACATGAATAAAACAATCACACACGTGGAGGTCATGGTAGAAAGGAGCAGCAATGGGCAGAGGGCGACAGGGGGAGCTGACCAGGTATGACAGACAGGAAAGCTTCCCAGAGGACAAGAGGGGTATCGGATGAGGGGGCAGAGGTAGATTGAAAGTGGGTTGTTAAGAGTGTTCTAGGCAGAGGAAACAGCAGGTGCAAAGGCCCCGTGGCGAGAGAGAGCGGGTACACGGTTCTCGGAACAGAAAGGAGGCCAGAGCCACTTGTGTAGTATTGTTCATTATTCCAAAATATATAAAATAATCTGAATGTTCAGTATAAGGGGAATTATTAACTAAATTATGATGCCACTATAGAATGGGGTATTGTTCAGTCATTAAAATGGCATGTAAATCTATTTACGTGTAATATTAACACTCATAACATTATATTGATAAGTAATGAAAGCAAGCTGTCACATTGATTACTGACATTGATACATAATAAAAGTACATTGAAACAGTGTATAGAATATGATCTTTTTTATATATTATATGTAACCAAACAACATGTATTTATTTTAATATGTATAGTTTTACAGAAAAACTCTGAAATATATTTGCCAAATGATCATCTCTAGGGAGTGGGATTCTGGGTGATTGTAATTTTTCCTTTTTGCTTATTTACATTTTTTAAAACTACAACAAATGTGATTTACTTGTATCAAGAATAAAATTAGCAAAGGCATTTCTGAGCCAGAATCAGTAGACTTGGTATGTGAGAAAAGAGAGAAAGGTAATCGTCAGAAATGACTCAGGGGTCATGTTACTGGATGGATGGACACCATGAATGCAGACAGAGACTACAGAGTGAGCACAGTGAGGGCTGAAGGTGAAGGTCAGGAGTTAAGGTGTGGACACCCTGAGTTGGAGGTGGAAATGTCTGATAGGGTGGAAATGTCTGATAGGAAGTGGGGAATGTGGTTCTGGAGCATAATGGTGTCACACGCTGCTGAGAGGTAAATGCAGCGAAGAGGTCCTTGCCTTTCTGGTTAAAGAGGTTGTTTGAGAGTTAGGGGGATGGAGAAGACGGTCCGAGCGCAGTAGGTTAAAGAAAGAATAGGAGATGAGGAAGGATAAGCAGCAAGCGTAGAAATGTTTGGGGAAGAAGAAAATGAGGGTTCGGTGATACACAGTTACAAATCTCCAACATGAAGTTTTAAAAAGTAGAGGGGACAGAGTTAATAAATAAAAGCACCCAGCAAGTTGTGGGTGCAAGAAAAGAAATATGCCTAGCTTGAACCTTGGTGAGTAAGCATAGTTTGACTAGGTATAAAATTCTAGATTGTCAGTTTTTCTCTCAGTGCTTCGAAGGTATTATTCTACTGTTTTCCACTATTTCTAACACGAAGTGAGTGGTCAGTCTAGGTAATGTCTTTTCTTCTGGTCTTTTTACAATTTTCTTTTTGTCTTCAATTTTTCTTTTTATTTGCCTTTTTGGGGTTCATTAGGTTTCTGAAATCTGAGGATCCACAACCGTCAACAGTTCTGGAAAACTCCCAGATATCCTCACTCCAAATATACCTCTCTTCCATTTTCTCTTTTCTGTCCTTCTGTAATGCTAATCAGACATACGTGAGCCCCTCTAACTAGCGACCATTTCTTTTAATCTCTCTTCCATATTTTTAACTTTTTTGTCTTTTTATGCTGAATCTGGATCTAATTTCTTTATCTTTCAGTTTATCCTTTCTGACTTTTCATTTAGTTATTATTTTTATCCAGCTCACATGCACATAGTTTAAAGAGCCAAATAATTATACAAGGCTTATGACAAAAAAATGTAGTTCCCTGACAATTGTTCCTTATTTTCTGATCTCCAGGAACTTTTAACCCTTAACCAAATCTTTTAATATTTGCCTCCATAAATCAAAATAATGTGCTTGTGTTGCTACTCCTTGGCTTTTCAGTTTGGGCATGATCTCTTGTATTTGTGCCATGAAAGATATAGATTTAGCTCTGTTCCCTCTTGCTACTCACACGTAACCCCCCTCCCAACACACACATGTCCTGTTCCCAGACATCAGATGTACTTGGTTGGATCAGTAGTATTTATTTATTTATTTTTTTTGTGGTATGCGGGCCTCCCTCTGCTGTGGCCTCTCCCGTTGCGGAGCACAGGCTCCGGACGCACAGGCTCAGCGGCCATGGCTCACGGGCCCAGCCGCTCCGCGGCATGTGGGATCCTCCCAGACCGGGGCGCGAACCCGGTTCCCCTGCATCGGCAGGCGGACGCGCAACCACTGCGCCACCAGGGAAGCCCAGTAGTATTTCTTTTTTATGACTATGAAAACACTACTCACTACTGAGCCTTGATTAATTTTCTTCCTGCACTTCTTTACCTTTTCCCTTGAGTCAATACACAGTTTTCTAATGTACCTAACACTAACTTAACCCTTAACTCTCCTCCGCTTGTGTAACTGTTCTCGCAACATGCTCCAACACACTAGGTACTCAGTGAATTGGCCTGGAGGAAGCCTTTCCTGCAGCCGTCACCGTCCTGCACTTGAGTGGTTGGTTTCCAGGCCTGCTGCACGGTTCTCTTGGACCCTCCCTCCAGCATCAGGCCCAGGGTTTCCTTTGCTTCTTCCTCATGTTTGACCCCCTGGCTCCTGGATTCCATTATCTTCCTCATTCGATTCACTGCATCATTTTGGTGCGGCACGTCCTCCAGTAGCTTCCCGAGCAAGGTGATGGGAGAGAATGTTTTCAGACTGTATGTGTCTAAAAATGTCATAGTCTGTCCTCTCACTGACATGATCATTTTGGATGGACAATAGGATTTCCACCTTCAACTAGTGGAATTTTCCTTTAAAATTTTGAAGGCTTTGCTGCATTTTCTTCTAGTTTCCAGTGTTGCTATGAACTTTTTTCTTGCCCTTTGTATGAAACCTATTTTATTCTTTCTAGAACCTTGTGGGATCTTCTCTTTGTGCCCCGTGCTCTGAAGTTTGGTGAGCGGTGTCTTGTTCTGGCCATTTGGCCGTCCCTTTCACTCTGGGAACCCATGCCCCTTAGTGCTGGGAAATGTTCTTGACTTACTTTCTCCCCTTCATTCTTAAAATTCTATCTTTCTGGAACCCTTATTTTTTACATAAGTGTTCGACCCTCTGATGCTCCTCTACATTCTTCTTTCTCCTATTGTTTTTTACTTTTTTGTATGTGTGTTCTGTTTTCTTATCTTCTGTTAAGTTTTTCATCCCTGTGATTACTTTTTTATTTTACATAATGTATTTTTTGTACTCTGAGTGTTTTTTAGCATCATTTTCTTGTCTCCTGGATACAACTTTTCTTAATCTTTCCAAGGCTATTGATACCCCCTTGTCTCCCACCCCATTTTCTTTTCCCTTCAGAGTCTGTTTCTTTAGGCCTCTGTCTTTCATATTGGATGAGTCCGTAAAATGTCTGCAGATCTTTGCCTGCCACTCTGCTCACGGTTAAGAACAAGGCAGAAGGGAGGGGGCTCTTGGTACGTTGGTGGGAGCTTGCTCCCTGTGGCTTCACCGTAGGGTGATCTTACCAAGCCACTTAATGGGGAATCTCAATGTCAGTCTCTTTATATTTTCTCTTGGGCTAGTGGGTCCTCAGAGAAGGCCTTTCCAATCTCCTGCTAGAATTCTAGGGGCTGAGTGGAAAAACCTGGGGGTCTCAGATTCACCTTTCCCCCTTTTGTTCTTTAGAATACCCCAGTCCTCAATTGTTTTACCCCAGAGAGTAATTTCAGTCTCTTGCCATGGTGGTTGAGAAGCAGTCAGGTACTGGAAGGGAAGGAGCCTGGGGACCCCCTACCTCCTAAATAGAATTTCAGCCGCCTTCACCCCACTTCAGCCCGGTACCTACCACCCATTCGTGCCTTCAGAGCTGCTTCTCCACTCTCTCTTGCTAGCTCAGGTTTCAGTGTTCTTGAATCTGCTGTCCGTTAACTCTCTCCCCTCTGTTTTCCAGCCTCCGAACCTTCTGTAATTGTCTCCGCTCCCTTCTGTCCATCCTAGTGGTCAGGAAAAACTCTCACATTTCCCCCTTGTTCTCTACCTGTGGCTCAGACAGTGCTATGTCTCCAGTCTCGCCTTCTGTGAAGTAGATTTGTGGGGAGGTGGCCTTTCAAGGATTCACACATTACATGGGTTTTTTTGGATCCAACTCCCACCTTCTGTAGCTCACACTTTGTCTCCTGTCTCCTGTAGGAGTGGCCTCTTTGATCCCTAGGAGCTGCAGAGGGCCCAGAGCAGCACTTGGCAGCTACAGAACTCACCTGTCTGGCTTCACACTTCCTTATCTTCTCATATCTGACAATCTCCTTTACTCTCCTCTTGGTTTGGCATGCATTTTGACACATTATTTAAAAATATTAAAATAATAAATGTTAAAATAATTGTGTTCAGGAGCTCTGTAACAGGAAGGTTTCTGCAAACATCTAGTCCACCATATAGCCAGACGCAGAGGCCCTCCTGTATTCATTCAGCACTCTGTCAGAGGCACCCGCTATGTGGGAAGCACGCCAGGCCTTCCCTCAGCAACCCTGTGAGGCTGGGAACTCGGGTGCCAGGGCTTCCTGCCTCTAGGCGCTGACTGACAACCTGGATCAGATAACATGGGGAGCCAGTAGCAGAGCTGATGTTAGACCTGCATCTGAAGCTCTTTTCAATGCATCATGCTCTCGGAAGAGAACGCTGTGGGTCTTCTCTAGTCACAAGCTGAGGCTGTGGAGTGGCTGATGAGCCTCCCAAAGGCTCTCGAGGGCGCAGGTTACAAGCGGGATATTTTACATGAATTTTTACAGGAGTTGAGGAAAGTGTCTTGCCCCCACCCATACTGAAAAGGTGTAAACCTCAGGCCTATTGGGGCCTCTGTCGCGCAGCACAAGAGCAGGCTCCTACAAGAGCATGTAACGCAGTTCACAGTCATAAACGCTGAGAGCTCTTCAAGGGAAACGCAGCAGAGAAGGTGCTCGGCACTGCCCTTGAACTGCCGGGCACTGCCCGTCTGAGTCCAGGATCCCAGGGGCAGGTGCTGGAAAGGGGTCTACTCAGCACGTTGTCCTGTGGGCTCTGCTCGTGGACGACATGTGTTATCACAGTGTGACAGCAGTTGTGTCACACCTGTGTTTCCAACCCAGTCATGCCTCCTTTCTCCACCACTGACATGGAATGAAAGTGACACAAAGCCTGGGCCAGGGTCCACCTCTGGGTCCCTTCGTTTTTTTCTCGTAGGCGAGGTCTGGCCGAGAGGTGAACTCGCTTTCAGCCGGGTTGGGATGGTTGATGGGAAAGTGACTCTTTGCTCACCAGCTTACAGTGTTCCCGGGAGAAGGGCGGCGGGCATTAGGGGCAGGAGACAATGGACGCCAGCGGACATTGTCCAGGAAATTGTTTATTCTGCACACTCCTATTTTATGAAACCAATGATTTTTAACGAGTCTGTCTCTCCTGTGTTGGTCACTGGAGAGCATCATCCCAGTGCATCTAGTTTTCACATAAAGAGGAAAATCATGTAACTAAAAGTTGTGTTGTTGGGCTTCCCTGGTGGCGCAGTGGTTGAGAATCCGCCTGCCGATGCAGGGGACACGGGTTCGCGCCCCGGTCCGGGAAGATCCCATATGCCGCGGAGCGGCTGGGCCCGTGAGCCGTGGCCACTGAGCCTGCGCGTCCGGAGCCTGTGCTCCGCAATGGGAGAGGCCACAACAGTGAGAGGCCCGCGTACCGCAAAAAAAAAAAAAAAACACACAAAGTTGTGTTGACTCGGCGTGCCGGCCAGCTCTCTCCCTGTACATGTGTGCACGCTTGTTTTCAACTACTCGCAGCGGTGCCTTTGACACACTGTGTTGTTTTATTCACAGGTACTGTGATTGCTTTGCAAGCGGGGACTTTTGCAACAACTGCAATTGTAATAATTGTTGCAACAATTTACATCATGAAATCGAACGGTTTAAGGCCATTAAGGTAACAAATTTCCATTAAATACACACATTCTGAAAGCATTTACAAGTGCAGGGGATGTTCACAAAACGATCTTCTCAGATTTCTAATTTCAGTATTGGGAAAACCCAGTGTTGAAGAGCGCACATCAAATAGGACCGTATGCCTGAAGGTGGCGGTATTGACCATGACAGGGGCTGCGTGAGCGCACATCAAATAGGACCGTGTGCCTGAAGGTGGCGGTATTGACCATGACAGGGGCTGCGTGAGCGCGCATCAAATAGGACCGTGTGCCTGAAGGTGGCGGTATTGACCATGACAGGGGCTGCGTGAGCGCGCATCAGATAGGACCGTGTGCCTGAAGGTGGCGGTATTGACCATGACAGGGGCTGCGTGAGCGCGGCAGCTGGAGAAAGACCTTTATTCTCCACCAGCGTATGGATCGCTTCAGGGGGCAGCAGGGTCCCACAGGGTCTGCTTTAAGAGCGTGGAAGTATCCACGTTGTCTTTTTTTTTTTTTAAACCACTTTACTGAAATACAGTTGACCTGTAAAAAGCTGTACATTTAATGCATACAACTCAGTGAGTTTGGGGTTAAGTATACACACGTGAAATCACAACCATGAAGGCCATAAACATATCCACCACCTCCCAAAGCTGCCTCCTAACCTTAGCAGAAAGTCAGCCCTC
Organism: Physeter macrocephalus; assembly: GCF_002837175.3. NCBI lineage: Eukaryota > Metazoa > Chordata > Mammalia > Artiodactyla > Physeteridae > Physeter > Physeter macrocephalus. Next base: position 104,388,632 of record NC_041229.1, on the reverse strand, counting down.
TGCTTGGAACAAAGTAGGTACCCAAGAACAAATTTAAGGGTGTTCAGTAAAGATAAAAGGCTGCTCGAGTCAATGGAAGCAGCAACTGAAAAGGACAACTCAGGCTGTCACACAGTGATCAGATACAATGTCTAACAGTCACATAAATAGAAAAATTCACTTAAATGCAGTTCGGTAGACAGTCTTTTGGGGAGGGGATAAAGTCTTCCGTACAGAACAGCCTGTGAGTACACTTGATCCATTTCCTTGGAAACTGGCAATACCTTCTACTTCCGTTGGCATCAGGGACTCTTTGCCTTATTTTGGCTAGATCTTTCCCAGTTCTGTCTTCAAAAGAGTTAGTTACTAAAAGATACCTAACCATCACTTTTTTCAGGTGACTGAAGGAAGTGGGAATATGAGTGTTCATAACAAAATAGTCATTGCACTTCCACGTTTTTAGAGGGCACCCCTTCCCAGAATAGCTACTCAGCGGTGTGAGGAGGGCTCTTTTGCATCCAGCTTTGGCCAAGAGATATTACCTGGGGGAGCCACAAAATACTCCTCCACACCTCGATGGGAGTTTTGTAGTAGTTCTTCAGCACAGTTGCCTTCTACCACATTGTCGCATCTCAGGTACAGACATCTGTCCTGCAGAACTGAGTCCTTGGGCTCCACCCCATCCGTGTCCACGGCGCAGAGCCGGTCGGCGAAGGCGATGGCTTTCTCCAGCCGTGCCATGGCCTCTTGGCTGCCGAAGTCCACAAGCGCTAGCCGCTCCAGGGGCTCGATCAGCTCGGCCGTGACCCAGCGGCTTCCCTAAGGATCGGCCTTGGAGGTGAGGCCCCGGCGCCCGCCCGCCGACGCCCGAAGGCCCAGCCACACAGCCCGTGTCCACATTTCTCTCCTTCTCGGCCTCCATAGGGCGTCCTCCTCCACGTTGTCTTGATTTGGGGTTTAGAAATTTGGATTGTGTTATGCAGCAGATAAGCCTGAGTTCAAAGAGTGTAGTCTGAAAAGGCGGAGATGGTCCACTGTGTGAAGAAAGCTGGGTGAAAGCTCTCGGTCATCGTTACTAAGGCTGATTTTTTTTTTTTTTTTTTTTTTTTTTTTTTTTGCGATACGCGGGCCTCTCACTGTTGTGGCCTCTCCCGTTGCGGAGCACAGGCTCCGGACGCACAGGCTCAGCGGCCACGGCTCACGGGCCCAGCCACTCCGCGGCACGTGGGATCCTCCCGGACCGGGGCACGAACCCGCGTCCCCTGCATCGGCAGGCGGACTCTCAACCACTGCGCCACCAGGGAAGCCCACTTAGGCTGATTTTTATTCTCTTTGGCTTCCCGGCGAAGGGAGAATCTAGGGGGCAGACAGCACCTTGGAGAGCCCCGCAGGCCACCTGCTAAAGGCTAAATGCAGGAGGGGCAGTTTTCATCCCTTCCCGTGGGCACAAAAGATCACCAGAGAAGGGAGCACAGCCCACCTGCTCGGGCCACGTCTTGGTGCCCTCTCACTTACCCAGGGAAACTGAGGGCCATCCCCTGTAGACGTGAGGCTCTCGTACTGTGCCATGGTTGGTCTGTTTATTTTTTCTAAAATACTTTAACTTGCCTCTTGAATTATAGATAAATCAGTTGAAAATATCCATTTTGATACAGGCAGATCCACAGCTTCAATTGCACCTAAGCTTCAATATAGTAGCCTTTTCTTCGGGGGTAAAGGATACTGTCTGCAATTAAAAGTATAAAAAGTTCTATTTAAAAAGTGTTGGAACTCTCATGCATTGCTGGTAGGAATGTAAATTGGTACCAGCACTTTGGAAAATTGTTTGGCAATAGTTACTAAAACTAAACCTTTGTATGTGCTGTGACCCAGCAGTTCATTCCTAAGCATAGAGCCCCTAGAAATGAGTGTCTACCAGAGGCTTGTACAAAAATGTTCACAGCAGTTTTATTCATAATAGCCCCAAACTGGAAACAAGCCGTGTGTTCAGTGGTAGAATGGATAGATCTGTCGGGGTGTATCATCTAACGGGTGACACACATCAGTGAAAACAAAGACCCACAGCTCTGTGCCACAGCCCGGAGAATCTCACGCGGTGCTGATGAAAGAAGCCAGATGGAAAAGAATACACACCAAATGGTTCCACTTAGATGAAGTTCCAGAACAGGCAAAACTAAAGCAATCCCAGTCAGAAAAGAGGTTCCCTCGGGGGTGTGCTAATGGGGAGGAGTCATGAGGGACCTCGGCATGGGAGAGGTCGGACCGTCCTCTGACCTGGTCCGGGTGGGGGTCGCACGGGGCTCACACGTGCTCAGATTCATCACAGTCCACCATCCCTCGTGCTTCGGTCCAAAGGAAAAGCACGCAAACCAAGCAGCCTCACCGCAAAGGCCCTTCTGCAGCGATGGGGACCTCCAGGCTCTGGTGCTGACCGGATCCCCACTGCTCACCTGGGAGGGGAGAGGGAGGACGGGGGCTGCCGCGGCGCCTTCCGCGTTGCTCCAGCACCGCTTTATAAAGAGCACGGCCTCACCTTGTCATCGAAAATAGTCTAGGTAGGTAGCAGACAGGTAGAAGAGTCAAACAAACAAAGCACGATAAAAAGCCGAGCGTGATGTACGAGAAAGGCCCCTGGTGGTTGAGACCCGGGGCTGGGCGCGAGCGCAGGACCGGAGCCGGCTCATCGCTTGGTCGCTGTCATCTGGCCCCTCGGCGCCTCAGCTTCTTCATCCGTCAGGCAGCAAGAACGGCGGTAGTGTTTCCTCCGCAAGGGTGCTGTGAGGATTAAATGAGAGAGCGCGTGTAAATGACGCAGAAAGTGGAACACAGCACACGTTTCACAAACGTGAGCTGGTATCAGAGTGCCGTGATCCCAACTATCTCGGGAAAAAAAGTACAAGAGATGCAGGAAGGAAATATGTCCACGTGGACCCAATGATTTTCATCCCATCTTTACCGTCCATAAATTTTCTACCTTTAAGTGCTCAAATGAATTAAAATGAAATGGGGGGCTGATGCCCTTCCTCAGCGATGTGAGGAGATGAGGCACACTGCTCGTGGTGGCTCGCCCTAAAGTGGCAACCAGATCCAGTGACGGGCAGGCCAGGTACCTTGCCCTGAACATTATTTTTAAATAATAAAATATCTTGATGGAGTTTGGCATTTTCTGTCTTAGGCATGTCTTGATAGAAATCCGGAAGCTTTCCAACCAAAAATTGGGAAAGGAAAACTGGGAGACGTTAAGCCTCGACACAGCAAAGGATGTAATTGCAAGAGGTCAGGCTGCCTTAAGAATTACTGTGAATGCTATGAGGTCAGTCAGCAATTCCTAAGTATTATCTTTAAAAACCAGTTAAATATATGGCCTAAGTAACTTTGTGGTTAAAAAATCTCCAGTTTAAAGGGAGAAATATAATTTAATTCCTTCCTTCCAGGGCCTCTAAAAGGGCACCCATCAATCTACCTTAATTTCTCAAATGTGAATTACGCCTTATGAATCAAGTAAATGAGCTCAGGCCTCCTTTGGGAGCATGTTGTCTCCCCCGAGCCCGCCCTGAGTGTCCAGCAGAGGGTGCCCAGTGCCAGGGCCTTGCCCACCCTGCAGCTGCTGATCAGATGCTGGAGCTACCCTCAGTGGCCAGCGTCTGGTGGCTCCCAGAGGTGGGCCTCTTCCTTGCCGAGCAGGGCAGAGATGCTCTGGGTGGGGTAGTGGGGGCAGCCTTGTCCTCAGGTGAGTATTCACCTGGGTGCTTTGAGCGGGCAGCTCCCAAGCAGCTCGTCTGGCGGCCGAGACACAGTGTGTCAGCCCACTTTCCTCTGCCGGGCAGTGGCCCACGCAAAGTGCAGATGTCCTGTAGTGTCTGGCATTACAACAGACTAGCAATCTCGACAAACCTCCTATTCAAAACACCCAGAGGTGCAGAATAAAGCACACCCCATTAGACGCATGTCTGAGCTGGAAAGGACGGAGGGAAAGACACAGTGTGTCAGCCCACTTTCCTCTGCCGGGCAGTGGCCCACGCAAAGTGCAGATGTCCTGTAGTGTCTGGCATTACAACAGACTAGCAATCTCGACAAACCTCCTATTCAAAACACCCAGAGGTGCAGAATAAAGCACACCCCATTAGACGCATGTCAGGGAAACCCCCAGGGGCTGAAACTAAGAGGAAACTGGAAACCAGAGTGTCACAGGGCCAGCCTTCTGACTGCCCCCAGGCCGGGCCTGAGCAAGGGGCTGGTCCCCAGCCCTGAGCGTCACGCAACCGTGTGACAAGAAACAAAGTCCACCCACAAGGAAGCCGGAAGGGCCTCCCCCTAGAATGCCCACCGCAGGCCCGGCCTCTGGTGGGTTTCAGGTTCTACCCACTTGCACGTTCTCTGCAACAGCAGAGCCAGCACGACAGCCTCGGTGCGGAAGGAGCAGGGCGGTTGAGCTGGAGCGCTATAACCGGCTGAGGCAGCCTTCGATGAGAACAAGGGTCAGATGGAGCCTTCGCTGTGCTCCGCGGGACGAGGGAGAGGCCCCACCATCTGCTCAGGACTCACACCCACACCCGCCCACCGGCCCTCAGGCGCCCCTCCCCACCTCTCTCCACATCACAGTCACCTGCCCCTCTTCACTTCTGCCTTTTGCTTTGGTATGAAAATTGCAGATTACATACGTGCGTGCACACGCAGATATAAACAGTTATTTAAGATCCAAATAGAATTTGTTGGTTTTCGATGAATGGTAGGACAACCTAATTTTATTGAAGCATTTTACCTTACCAGGCCAAAATTATGTGTTCTTCTATTTGCAAATGCATCGGTTGCCAAAATTATGAAGACAGCCCAGGACAAAAAACCCTAACGAACGTGCCAAGCTATATGGAAATGGGAGGTTTTGAAGGCGGCCGTCATTTGTCAACAACTAAATTTTCAGGACTACCGAAATTCAGAAAAGATAGGTAGGTACTCTGAACTAACCCTCCTAATAGGGGAATTCAAGGGTATTTTGAGAGGAAAGTTGGAAATTCCCTGGCAGTCCAGTGCTTAGAACTCCTCGCTTTCACTGCCGGGGCCGGTTTCAATCCCTGGCTGGGGAACTAAGATCCCCCCATAAGCCGTGCAGCGCGGCCAAAAAAAAAAGAAAATTTGAGAGGAGAGTTAAAACAGTTTACATACTGGAAAGAAAGCGCGTTTGTCTGTAGGTGGGGGACAAGGGATGGGGAAGGAGGACGCCAGTTTCTTTCACTGTCTTGACCAACCCTAGAGCGCACACTGTTACCTCAGAGGGGCGCCTGCTGTGGAATCCGCTTGGTCCTATTTGTCCTCTTAGCTCGACCTTTTTGTCCTGACCGTCTGAGTTACCCCTGGTTTTGTACAAGAGCAGAAGGTCCCTACAGGACCTCAGGAGGCAAGGGCATGATCTCTAGGCAGCTACTACCCGAACCACTGTTTACCACAGGAAGTGACGGCAGAGAGATGTTCTCGGTGTGTGCTGTATTCCTTACTAAAGTGATTGTGGAGTCCACTTTAGTTGGATATCTTCCCATTTAATTATTTGAGGTCATATTATAGTCCTAGCAGGTCTCAAAGATTGAGTAATAATTTTATTATATATTGGACTAGATTCATCCATTTAAAAAGTTTCTTTGAGTTCTCTGTGATGGGTCATGTCATGATAAAGTACTAGATATCATTAATTAATTGATAACATGTAGAAAAGCCAAGTTCATGCTTATTTGGTTAGAGACATCAGAAATAGTCATCACTGTGACCTGCAGAGGTCGTCATGGGTAAAAATGTACTGAAACATGGCTGCGTCTTCTGTGAAATTATATGTGAAAACATTGCCTGACATGGGGATGTTGTGTGTCCGATGGAATGTGATAGGGGCTCCATATGTTGGAGTCCGGTCTCAAAATGTTAGGACTCTTGACCTGAGGACAGCCCTGTTCTTTCATCTTCAACAAAAGTCATTGTGTACTGCCTTTACAGAGAGATTTTAACCAATCCCAACGTCTATATCTTCATAGTCCAACACTTTTTAATACTTCATAGTTTTCCTAAATTTTTTCAGTTTGAGCATGACTTGGGCAACTACCTAGCTAAGCCACAGTTGCCCCTTGAGCCCAGTGGGGAGAGTGGCTGGTCCCGTACAACAGAACCTGTTCAGGGATCCAGGGGGCATTCGGAGACAAGGCCAGGCTGACAGCGCGCCCCCCTAGGAGGCGAGTCCTCAGAGCCGTTGTGTGTCTGTAGCGCAAGTGCCCCTGGGATGAGGGGCCGGTGCCCAGGGTAGCTGTCCTACTGCCCTTTCCTCAGGCAGACTTGTGCACAGAGCTTAGAGCAAGACGGCATGGCTTGTCTTAGCTCAGATTCCTGCTTCTTCGACCGCTGCCCAGCCCATGGGCTTGATACTGCAGCCCGGGTCTCTGGGCTCGTTAGTGGATCTCAGTTTGAGAAAATTTAGGATCTGCCGTGAGAGGGATCTCTAGGAGCTGACAGATTCACCTGACCTCTGTGTTATTCTTCTAAAAGCAATCCTTTATATCACGACAGGTAATATAGTTTCCAGTATTAGGCAGACAACTTTAGATTTTACCGGTGACATTCTTTACAATGCTTTGACAAACATGTCTCCTTGAATATGAAAGGTATTTAAAAACAGTGGAGTGATTGAACGTGGCCTTTAACTGGTCTGCTTCTGACAGGCAGTCATCCTCATGCATCTCCTGGGAGGTGGTGGAAGCCACGTGCGCCTGCCTGCTGGCTCAGGGCGAAGAGGCCGAGAAGGAGCGCTGCTCTGAGTGCTTGGCAGAGCAGATGATCTTAGAGGAATTCGGGAGATGCTTGTCGCAGATTCTCCATATTGAGTTGAAATCCAAAGGGTTGAAAATTGAGTCAAGTACAACGTGGTGAAATGTGCATATGCATGTAGATTTTGTCTCCATATTCTGCAGGGAAACTCGTTTAGAAAAGTTATTTCAAGGACCATGAGGCCAGGTCTGCACCAACAGCTTCATCATTAACATCAAGCTTTCCCTCTGCATCAGGGCGCCAAGGGGTTACTCAGCGTCTCTGAGGGATTTGGCCATTAAAACCCTCTCTCCGTTTTTGAGGAGGTGCATGACATAGCTGCTGTTGTCTGGACCCGAGGAGAGAGCGTGTGTTCCTGTGATCCCAGGAGAATTGTCTGCATTGAGTTATGGAGGGTGGAAGCAGGCCCTGGAGAGAAGTAAAAGTCCATTCCTGTTGACTTCACCCTCTCTCGGGAATTTCTTCCTCTGGCGGGTTCTCTGCATAAAAAGCCATAATGATTTTCCCCTAAATTGTTTAGAAACAAATTCTCCAGATAGGCTGCTAAGATACAACTTAAGATCTGTAGAGAACTACTGAATACCTTGGAGAATTTCTGAGTGTAGATGTTTCCCCAGAGTCACAGGAATTACCAGTCTCCTCTAGGGCCACAGTGAAATGCAGACAGCAGGGTTGGTTTGGTCAGTAGCATTTTGAGTTGTGGGACTGAAAATTATCTAGTTTCATATGTGTTTCCATTTAAATTGTGGAAAAGCTCTATTATCCAATTAACTTCTCCATAATTATTGTTATAATATTGTTATTGTTTGTAAAGTAACTAGTTTGCAGAAATCAGCAGGTAAGATAAGTTATTAAGTTGACTCTCTTTTGGTTCTATTGTAAAAGCAAAGAGGAATAAAAATTTGACATGTCTTCCATTGTTGTAATTAACTTAATATCTGAAAAATGTATTTGTTATGTTTCTGTGTTCATTAATAGTATTGGCCCCTTGGAGAATGTTTAGAAAGCTCATTTACAAACACACCACTGAAAGAAGTGGGGTCATAGGGCCTGGCCACTAGGCACATCAGTAAGCCAGGAGCCAAGGAGTAAGCTGATGATTTGTAGAGTTGTGTTTGGAACAGCCTAGCTCTGATGGGGAACCAAAGGGGGGAAAAGAAATTCTTAATTCTTCTCTGTTTCACCGCCTTTGTGACCCCTTGGGATCTGGATTCTGAGGCAGAAAGCTGGAGGTAGAGACAAGTATTGGAGGACGGCGGAGTTCTCTCTTTGAGCAGTGTTCCCTGTTGCTCTGCGTGCTTTCAGTCCCATCAACATCTCGGGACAGAGCAGGGAGGGGATGCTGCGGAGGAGCCCACCTAGCCCACTTCACCCTTGGGGGCTGGAAGGGGACTTGGAAATGAGGGGTTTTGTGACTTCTTTTGGGAGGGCTGCCCTCCTTTCCATGTCCCTCTTGGCAGTGCTGCCAACTGCAATATCTGCCGACAACATATAATTTAAAATTTTCTAGTAGCCATATATGAAAATAGTAAAAAGGAACAGGTGAAGTTACTTTAATAATCTTTTATTTAACCCCATATATCCCAAACACTATCATTTCAACATATAATCAAAATAAAAATGATTGAGATATTTCACATTCTTTGTATGTACCAAATATTTGAAATCCAGTGTGTATTTTACACTTCTAGCACATTCCAATTTGCATCAGGCACATTTTAAGTGCCCAGGAGCTGCACGGTGCAGATGTGGAGGGAGCGGAAGGGAACAGTGTCCTCCAGAACTACTTTGAGGCAAAGAGCTGCCTAGAAAGACCCTGCAACTAGGTATAGCCCCCTGCAGAGGCCAGAGGCAGCCCTGATCAGCAAGGAAGGTGAGCAGCAATCCTTAGGGCAATGACCCCAGCATTTCAGGCGAGTCCGCCTGGAACCTGGGCTCCTGTGAGCTAAGGGACCTTTGGTGCTGCCTGAGGATACTCAGGCTGTGGCCAGGTACACTGAGCTGAAGCCTGAAAGTTAGGGAAAGGGCATCTGGAAAGGCATGAGACCCCTGCAGGGATTCTCAATGGACAGAATTTATTAAGTCAGTACAACTTTTGAAAATTCAGTATGAGAAGTAAAAGCCCAAGTAGAGTTGTGAATAAAGCCACTCTAATGCCCAGAGTTAAAGTTACATAGGATGACTAAAAAAACATAAAAGCACATCTTTTTGCTTCTGAGAGAGAGGTAATGCTATTTTAAAACCATATAAAAATAAAAATAGTACGTACTTATTTCTGGGTGTGGCTGTGCAAATTTAACCACCTTGTCATCTTTCTACCTTCTGTGTACTAAATGACATGGGCCACCTTTGTGATTAGGTTAGATTATCTGCTGGGTTTTTGTTTTTCCAGAAATGCAGTTTAGCTTACGTCTTGTCTTTTCAAGAATCCGAGAAAAAGTCATTTAAACAAAAATGACACATGCTGAAAGAGAACTATTTCTCTACTCACACTTCCGACACCAAATGCGTGGTGTTTTTTATTTTTTCCAACACCAACTAATTCTCCAACTCTCAGGTGACCTGTAATTGAATTGAATTGAATTCAGATTCCACAGGGTTCAGGCCTCAGTCCCACAAGACTGCCCCCACTGCAGACACCAACCACACGTAGTGGGTCCCAGGCTACCCCCACTTCTGTCTGACTTCACTACAAACCTGAAGCTCCCGTGACCCCTCCTCAGGTTAGATAATTTGTTATAACAGCTCACAGAACTCAGGAAAACACTTTACTTACTATTACCGGTTTATTATCAAGGGTATAAATGAACAGATGAAAAGGTACATAGGGCGAGGTCCAGAAGGGTGCTGAGCACAGGAGTTTCTGTCCCCTGGAGCTGGAGTGCACCACCTTCCTGGCGCATGGATGTGCTCACCAACCTGGAAGCTCTCCACACCCTGTAGTTTAGGGATTTTTACTGAGGCTTCATCATGCAGATTAACTCAGTCTCCAGCTCCTCTCCCCTCCCTGGGGGATGGGGACGTGGCTGCAACGTACAAGCTTCTAATAATGGTTTGGTCTTTCTGGAGACCAGCTCCCATTCCGAAGCTATCCAGGAGCCCACCAAGAGTCACCTCCGTGGAACAAACGACATCCCTATCACCTAGGATATTCCAAGGAATTCAGGTGCTCTGTGTAAGATGCTCCTACCACCCCTATCATTCAGGAAATTACAGGAGTTTTAGGAACTGTGTCGGGGGCAGAGACCAAATATATATTTATGTCGCAAGTGCTGAAAATCTTCTTTCCTATCGGTTAACCACAAGCTTGTACACAATACAGAAAATGTGGGAGCAAGCAAACCATCCTTTTATTTTTTAAAGGATTTATTTATTTTTTAAATAAATTTATTCATTCATTTATTTTTGCCTGTGTTGGGTCTTTGTTGCTGCGCACGGGCTTTCTTTCGTTGCGGTGCGCGGGCTTCCCATTGTGGTGGCTTCTCTTGTTGCGGAGCACAGGCTCTAGGTGCACGGGCTTCAGTAGTTGTGGCACGCAGGCTCAGTAGTTGTGGCTCACGGGCTCTAGAGCGCAGGCTTAGTAGTTGTGGCGCACGGGCTTAGTTGCTCCGCGGCATGTGGGATCTTCCCGGACCAGGGCTCGAACCCGTGTCCCCTGCATTGGCAGGCGGATTCTTGACCACTGCGCCACCAGGGAAGTCCAAGCAAACCATCCTTAAGAGACAAGCTTCTATTGGCTGCAATATATCAGCAGAAACCTACTTGTAACCCTCATCTTGGCTCTGAAGACCTTTATCCCTTTTATAAAACCCTGCACCAATACCTGAAATTCTGCCAGGGATTGTCTAGTTTCAGTGGGGTGCAGCTTTAAAAACCACAATAGACAAATTATTGTAAGAAGTAAATATACTTGTTTAAGGAATTGAAGGTGGAATTTTCATCCAAGATAAAAATGATGGGAGAAGTTCGAGAATCTAAGAGAACAGCAGTTTGAGGAAAGGATAAGGACAGCTGGAGGGGAAAGGCACAGCTCATTCTGCAGGTGAAGCTCTCTTTATGAAGGTCGTGGGCCCAGGTAGGCAGAAGTGAGCATTGGGTGGTGTCAATGTTTTGGATTTTGGCCATTTTGATAGGTGTGTGGCCGTATCTCGTTGTTTTAATTTGCAATTTCCTAAGGACAAAAGATCTAAAGTATCTTTTCATGTGCTTACTTACCACCTGTGTTTTTTCTTTAGTGAGGTATCTGTCCAGGTCTTTAGCCCCTTTGTAACTGGGCTGTTCATTTTCTCACTGTTGCGTTTTAAGAGTTCTCTGTATATTTTGGATAATAGTCCTTAATCAGATGTGTCTTTTGCAAATATTTTCTCCCAGTCTGTGGCTTATCTTCTCAGTCTCTCAACAGTGACTTTTGCAGAACTGTTTTTAATTTTAATGAAGTCCAGCTCACCAGTCATTTCTTTTATAGATCACAATTTTATCTTCTAGGAGTTTTGCATTTTACATTTATGTCTGTGATCCACTTTGAGTTAATTTTTATGAAGAGTATAAGGTCTATGTCTAGATTCATTTTTCTGCATGTGGGTGTCCAGTTGTTCTGGCACCATTTGCTGAAAAGACATTCTTTCCTCTATTGTATTACCTTTGCTCCTTTGCCAAAGGTCAGTTGACCGTATTTACATGGGTATGCTTCTGGGCTCTCTATTCTGGTCCACTGACCTATTTGTTAATTTTTCCACCAAGACCACACTGTCCTGGTTACTGTAGCTTTATAGTAAGTCTTGAAGTCGGATAGTGTCAGTCAAACTTTGTTCTTCTCCTTCAATATTGTGTTGGCTATTCTGGGTCTTTTGCCTCTCCATATAACTTTAGAATCAGTTTTTTGACATTTACAAAATAACTTGCTGAGATTTTGATTGGGATTGTTTTGATTCTATAGATCAAGTTGTGAAGAACTGACACCTTGGAAATACTGAGTCTTCCTCTCCATGAACATAGAATATCTCTTCAATTATTTAGTTCTTCTCTGATTTCTTTCATCAGAGTTTGTAGAGTTTTTAAAATAAATTTATTTATTTTTGGCTGCGTTGGGTCTTCCTTGCTGCACATGGGCTTTCTCTAGTTGCAGCAAGCAGGGGCTACTCTTCGTTGCAGTGTGCAGGCTTCTCACTGTGGTGGCTTCTCCTGTTGCAGAGCACAGGCTCTAGGTGCACAGGCTTCAGCAGTTGTGGCTCACGGGCTTAGTTGCTCCGCAGCAAGTGGGGTCTTCCCGGACCAGGGCTCGAACCTGTGTCCCCTGCATTGGGAGGCAGATTCTTAACCACTGTGTCACCAGGGAAGCCCCTGTAGTTTTCCTCATATAGATCTTGTACGTATTTTGTTAGATTTATACCTAAGTATTTTAACATAAATGGTATTGTGTTTTTAATTTCAAATTCCACTTGTTCGCTAGTGTTGTATAGGAAAGTGATTGACTTTTATATATTAACCTTGTATCCTGCAACCTTACTATAATTGCTTTTTCATTCCAGGAGTTTTAGGGCTGATTTTCAGATTTTTAACATAGACAATCATGTCATCTGTGAACAAAGAAAGTTTCATTTCTTCCTTCTCAGCCTGTATAATTTTGATTTCCTTGTCCTCTCACATTAGCTAGAACTTCTGGTATCATGTTGAAAAGCAGTGATGAGAGGGGACATCCTTGCCTTGTTCCTGATCTCAGTGGGAAAGTTTCTAGTTTCTCACCATTAAATATGTTGTAAGCTTTAGGTTTTTCTCTAGATATTCTTTATCAGTTGTAGATATTCTTTATCTATTCACAGTTTGGTAAAGGTTTTTGTCACCTATGGGTGCTGGATTTTGTCACATGCTTTTTCTGCATCTACTGATATGCTCCTGTGATTTTTCTTCTTTAGCCTGTTGATGTGATGGGTTACATTAATTGACTTTTGAATGTTGAACCAGACTTGCTTACTTAGGTTAAATCCCACTGAGTTGTGGTGTATGATTCTTTTTATACACTGTTGGATTTGATTTGCTAACATTTTGTTGAGAATTTTGGCATTTATGTCCGCAAGAGATATTGGTCTGTAATCTTCATGTAGCTCCTGTGTCTGGTCTTAGTATTAGGGTAACGCTGCCCTCGTAGAGCGAGTTAGGAAGTAGTCCCTCTGCTTCTGTGTCCTGGAAGACATTGTAAAGAATTGGAATAATTTTTTCCTTACATGTTTGGTAGAATTCACCAGTGAACATACGAGGGCCTTAAAAATATTTTTAATAGCTTTTTAAAAAGTTAAACATTTCATTTTGAGAGAATTGTAGATTTATATGCAATTGTGAGAAACAATACAGAGAGATGCTGTGTACCCTTTATCTAGTTTCCCCTGGTGGTAACATCCTTGCAAAACTTTATACAATATCACAGCCAGGATAGTGACATTGATACAGTCAAGACGCAGAACTCTGTCCCCTCAAGGATCCCTCAAGTCACTCTTTTTCCCACCATCTCTCTTCTTTTCCCACCCCCTCCCAAACCCGTGGCAGCTGCTAGCCTGTTCTCCATTTCGTTACTTTTGTCATTACAAGAATGATATATAGGGACTTCCCTGGCGGTCCGGTGGGTAAGACTCTGTGCTCCCAATGCAGGGGGCCCAGGTTCCATCCCTGGTCAGGGAACTGGATCCCACATGCATGCCGCAACTAAAAGATCCTGCACGCAGCAACGAAGAGCCCGCATGCTGCAACTTTTAGACCCGGCACAGCCAAATAAATAAATAACTATATATATTTTTCATTTTAAAAAAGAATACTACATAAATGGAGTCATACAGTTTGTAACATTTTAGGATTTTTTTTCACTTGGAAGAATTCTCTGGAGAGTCACCCAGGTTGTTGTGCATCTTAATAATCTGTTACTTTTTATTGCTGAGTAGTAGGTATATGGTGTGGATGACCAGAGCTTAATCCATTGAAGGACATCTGAGCTCTTTCCAGTTTTTGCCTATTATGAATAAACTACTATGAACCTTTGTGTGCAGGTTCTTGTGGAAAGGTAAGTTTCCATTTGGCTGGGATAAATGCTCAGGAGTGCAGTTGCTGGGTTGGACAGTAGTTGCGTGTTTGATTTTTAAAGAAACTGCCAAGCTGTTTCCAGAGTGGCTTCACCATTTTACGTTCTCAGTCATCCACTTTCTCTGCATCCTTACCAGCATTGGTGCTGTCACTCTCTTTTATTTTGGCCGTTCTGATAGGTATTCAGTGATACTTCATTGTGCTTTTAACGTGCATCCTCCAAATGACTCATAATGTTCAACATCTCTCCTTGAGCTTTTTTTCATCTCTGTAACCTCTTCGGTGAAGTGTCTGTTCATGTATTTTGCCCACTTTGACTCGATTTTTTGTTTTTGTTCAGTTTTGAGGGTTCTTTATATGTTTTAGAGAACAGTCCTTGATGGCATATGTGGTTTGCAAATATTTTCTCCCAGTCCCTATTTTGTCTTTTCATGCTCTTTCTTGATGGGAACTGTGTTAAGCCTGTGTATCAGTTTGGAGAGGATCGACCTCTTCACCCTGTTGAGGGGGCAAGCAGGAAACCCAGGGTCTCTCTGCACGGTGTCACCCTTCGCTCCTGAGCTCCCTGGCTGGGCTGCTTCTTGACTTGGAGTCTCCTTGTGCTTGTTTCATATATAATGTCCAGGGCTTTTCATTGTACTGACAAGAGGATAAGAGAAAAGTATACCTACTCCTGAAAGCGGAAGTCAGCAAACATTTTTTCTTAAACTTAGATCAGAGGTGGTCAAGCTTTCTGTTTTCTAGAGCCTTCTTCGTTTTTACCTTGGGTAAAATAGGGTAAGATCCAGACTTTAAAATGGACTGCTAGAATCTCTCTCTCTCCTTCTCTCTTTTGCAATGCGCTAAAAGCAAAAGTTGTGGGTTGTCCGTGAGAAGGTAATCAGCTGTGATTCTTTTTGTCTTTCTAATAGAGACTTCACTGCCCTGCCCCGCCCCGCCCCGCCCCTCCCTAGGACCCCCTCAGCCTCTCAATACCTCTCTCCTCTCCTCTTAAGCATCACTTTCCCCTCCCTCCCGGAAGGGCCCCCCCGAGCGCGGCTCTCTCGTCCTCGGCCTGGGCACCCGCTCAGCAAGCTCACCCGCACTGAGTATGACCAAGCAGCGTGGTTCTGAGCAGGCGGCGGGGCTGGGTCCCCTGCCCTCGGCCCTGGGGCGTAGCCATCAGCGTGTGTGACTGTGCTTTCGTGGGATGGATACAGCCACCTCCTCAAGGTAAATGACGCCCACGCTCTCCTCTTCCACCTCTCGGCTGGCCACCCGGGTGCTTCTCAGGACTGTCTGTAATCTCTCCACTTCCTCCGGCGGCCGGTGGACCCTTTTCCTTGAAAATACCGCCATGGTTGGCAACTGATTTATCCGGCACGGCCGTAGACAGCTCCTACCACGTTCTCTGGAAGTAAAGGGTCTCTTCTGCAGCCTCTCTGAGAATGGCCACCTCGTCCACCACTTTGTTGGCCGGCAAACGGCACCACGGCCGCCCCCGCCCCTCACCTGTGGCTGCGACCACCTCTCCCACGGCAGTTATTCCGAAAAGGAGGAAGAAGCTTGGAGGAGGTGCGTGGCTGAGAGCGGCTGAGATTGCGGAGCCCGATTCTGGAACGCACGCCTCTGCACTGAGGCAGGGCTACCTTGGCAGTTCCTACCTCTACTCCTGAGACGTGTGTTGTAAAGCTCTCCTGCCCGCCAGGTGCCGTGCTGGAACGCAGAGAGTGGCCCAGGCGAACCTCTGTCCCGCCCAGCACGGTTTGTTTCTCGAGGGAGTTAACAGCGTGGTGAGGAGACCCAGCCGCAGACGGCATGAGGACGGTGAGCACTCGACTGGGGCGGCACCGCACACACTGGGTCTGCCCCCAGCCTGCGGGGGAGGGGAGCAGGGAGGCGTCCTTGAGAAGAGGCCGCCGCAGAGTGGGGTCCTGTGGGATGTGGAGGAGCTCACCAGGCGCCAGGAGGGATGTGTGCCGAGGATTTAGGTGAGCGAGGCTGCGCCAGGAGCTGCAGTTGGTGGGGGTCTGGAGCTCGGGGCATAAGGAGGCTACTAGAGCAGGCTGGGGTGGGGACAGGTGTGTCCATGGCCGCCGGAAGGAAGGAGGCAAGGCCAGAGGGAGACCAGGCGGGACAGGCTGCCGGCTGCGGGTTGGAGTGAGTAGATGAGGCGTGGCCCCGACCGCAGCAGCGGCGCCAGTGGGCTGCCTGTTAGGAGCGCAGGTTCTGCGCGCCCCGTCCTCCTGGATCAGCACTCGGGGCAGGGCTGGCCTCCCGACTTCCGACAAGGCCTCCAGGGACCCTGGGGCCCGCCCAAGTCCGGGCGATGTAAAGCAGCGTGAAAGAGGAGAACCGAGGATGGCGAGGGGTGGGGAGTGAAGGACAGGCCCGGGGCCTGCGGCACCCCACGTGTGGTGTTCCTGAGCCCTGCGCTGGGACTGGGCCAGCCGGGTCTGCCCACGGCACGTGCAGAGGAGGGAAAGCGGCTGCCAGCGAGTGTGGCTGTCATGAGAGAGGGAGCGAGAGGGGCGGGGGGCTGGGGGCGGGGCCCTACCCCCTACCCGCAGGGCTGGGATAACTGACCACAGTGTCTACCTCTGCCCGGAAGCCGGTCTGTAGGGGGCGAGTCTCACGCTGGGCTGCGTATTGCAATCACCTGGGGGAGCACGAAAGCACGGCGGGTGCCCAGACTCTGACTGCCGGGGTCCGTGGGCCACCTGGGCCCCCAGGGCTGAGAGGCACTGCTGGGGGAGAGAGCACGGAAAGATCTGCTCTGGTTCGTGCCAAAGAGCCTACGGGCCATCATTTAACTTAATGTCTGGCTTCTCATCCTTGCCTGTTTTCTTTTTGGATCTTCTGTATGATCTTTGTATTTCTGCTCCAGAGATCCCCCCATCTCTGCTATTACTGTCCCCACATGCTGCCTTTAACTCATCGTTGACCTAGCACATAAAATAGTTATGGTTTTTACGATAGTTACTTTCTAACGCGGCCACACGGACTTTAACGCTGTGCGTGTTAATCTCCACTTCACCCGTGGCCCCGGCACTGTGGCTGCTTCTCGTTGTCACTTTTCACCTTCACAAGCACCAGACAATTCTCTCATCTATCATGTTTAGGGTTTCTTTAGGCTTTTTGGTTCCCATCTCCCTAAAATATCAGCTCCAGAGGCCAGGGCTTCTGTCTGTTTTGTGGTTTTGTTTGTCTCAGAAACAGACTTACCTTCATAATTACGTTTGACTCAGCTTAAGATAACTTTATGTTCCCTGGACATGAGTGACAAGAGAAAGTGTCTCAGAGATGCTCTGGATGGTAGAATTTGGGTGTAAAACTTTTCTCTATTACGTGTGATTATAATCAAGCATCATCTTTTAAAAACACACAGGTGGCAGTGGCAACAAGACAGACGTGTGGAAGGAAACGATAATCACAAGCTGTTGCTGGTTTTTTATTTGCCACTCAAAATTATGATCAAAGGGAAAAAAACCTTAAATGATAAGAACACAGCATCAGGGCAGAGAGGACAGGGGTGGTTGACTCTGCGTTCGTTGCCATACGATTATCATCATCTTCGAGCTTGACTTAGAATGACAACGAAGAGCCGAACCCGCCCTGGGAGCCTCCTAGGACTGCTCCACGCCTTCTGAGGACACTGCTGCGGGGAGACCGGGCCGGCGCTCCAGGGCCCCGGCGTCTGCAGAGGGGAGGGCCGCACTGAGGGCAAAGCTCCAGTGCTCGTCCTCTGCAGAGATGCTCACGGCAGCAAGCCCAGAATCAGGCACATGTCACATTTAACTCTCGTACTTAGTATGCATTTGAAACGGTCAGACTCTAAAAAAGTGTAATTCCTGTTTGGGCATAAAAATCGATGTCTCCTAATGAAAGAAGTTGCATGTTACAACATCCAAAACAAAACAAACAACCCGGAAGAGCCCGTCTGCCCCTCACTGGAAAAGTCACCAGCAGATTTTCTCCAGCAGAGGTCTCCCCAGAGGCTGCACTGGGCCCCAACAGAGGGGATCAGTTACTTGGCTCTGAGGTTTCCAAGTTCTTCTCCCACAGTCCCCCTGCGCATGGCTGCTTCTAAGGAAAAGCCACAGGCCTAGGTCTCCTCCCCACACTCCTTCCCCCTCCCACACCCACCTGAAGTCCCTCAACTAAGGCAGCGGAGCCTGAGAGCGGATGGATCAAAACAGAACCCAAGGACAGTCTCTGCTCTTCCAACTAGACAGCAAAGCTGTCATGTGCAGAACCTGACCACCCAAGGTCTCCCCTGGAGCATCAACGTGGCCCATGTCGCACTGTGTCCCCAGGCCACCTCCCCGTGGTGAGCTCTGAGCCCCCTCCACAGGGGCAGTTTTGCCCCTCACGGTGGCATGAATGACAGCCCTGAGGCACAGAAGTGCTGGGGCTGAATGCGTCACAGAAAGGCCCCGTCAGCTGGACGAGATCCCGGGGCGGAGAGCTGTCGGCGGAGCCTGAGAGCGGATGGATCAAAACAGAACCCAAGGACAGTCTCTGCTCTTCCAACTAGACAGCAAAGCTGTCATGTGCAGAACCTGACCACCCAAGGTCTCCCCTGGAGCATCAACGTGGCCCATGTCGCACTGTGTCCCCAGGCCACCTCCCCGTGGTGAGCTCTGAGCCCCCTCCACAGGGGCAGTTTTGCCCCTCACGGTGGCATGAATGACAGCCCTGAGGCACAGAAGTGCTGGGGCTGAATGCGTCACAGAAAGGCCCTCTCGTCAGCTGGACGAGATCCCGGGGCGGAGAGCTGTCGGGGTTAAATGCAGCCAGCCCCACTGGAGGCTGCGCGGGTGAAAGGGCCATCGGGGCCGCGGGCTCCCTTCACTTGCCGCACTCCCAAGATACGCTTTAAGGTGGTCCGTGGAGAGCCTGGCTGTGTGTGGTAACCGGGCCCCGGAAGGTACAGCCGCTGTTACCACGTCAAGAAACGTGGGTCCAGCAGAGTGAACGAGCCAGGCCCCTTTGCGGCTGGTTCCCATGCCCCCGCCTGTAACCCCACCCGCCAGCGTGCCTGTCAGTGTGTAGGTGGACCACGGCTCCTTCCCAGGAGAAGTCTGTGGAATCCTTTCTTGACAGGTTTCTTTTTTGTGCACAGGCTTCTAAGAGGTGGCATTTTATGCTGGTAATATTTCACATACCTTTGAGCTGCAAGAAAGTCAGAAACTCGATTATCGTGCGCACGACGTTGTTCTCCAGCAGCCGCCTGTCAGCGCGTCCTAGAAACCAGAGGGGATCAGCGTTGACGACCTTGGTGCCTGTCTTAGACCTGGGCACCTGGGGGCATCACCGGCATGGCCCGCCCTCCCCCTCAGAGCCTGGCTCAGCGCAGTGGAGGCCCTGAGCCCCTTGTGGCCGCCCCTGGGCCTTACCCTCAGGTTTGCTGCTCCTGTACCTGGCGGCTGACAGATGGGGCCGGGCCAAGCTCAGGCCCTGGCTGTGGGTCAGCGGTGGCAGGGGCCCGATACCCCCCACTGCCCTGTGTGCCCTGAGATTAAAGTCCTCTCACCTGGCCTGGCTTCGTCTTCAGGCTCGAGTTCCCGCTTGCCAGTGAAGCCATGCTTGTCGTGAAATGATCTGTGCTTGTCAATAGCATCTGTTTGCAAATCAGAGGAAAGCACCTGACTGCTGTCACTATAATGAAAGGACACATGGCTGCTTATAGCCAACGTGTAACACAACGGACTGTAAAAACAAAGCCAAGGTAGGGAAACCATGGAGGAGGCAGTTGTTCTCCGTGGAACCTGAGGGAGGAACTTGTGCCAGGGCCAGGGTACAGCTCTTCTCCGGGTGCTGGGGCCCCACGGAACAAGAGGGGAGCCTCCAGTCAAGAGGGGGCAGCACGTGGCCAGCAGAGGGCACCGGCCCCAGGGGCGCAGACCTGGTGCAGGGAGAGGGGAGTGCCAAGGGGGCTCCGGGGGGGCTGGAGTTTGAGCTGGCTGCCTCCCAGGCAGAGGACAGGGGCTGGAGTCCTGCGTCCCTGAAAACGGGGTCGGCGCGGGCGGGGGGAACCACAGGACTTGCAGTTCTGATGTAATCAGAATTTTATTTCTCAAAGATCACTGGCTGCTGTGTGGGAGACGGACTGAAGCCGGGGAGAGAGATACAGAGACAGAAGGAGCAGGAGGAGGGAAGGAGGGTGTGTGTGTGTGTGTGTGAGTGTGTGTGTGTGTGTGTGTGTGTGAGAGTGTGTGTGTGTGTGTGTGAGAGAGAGTGTGTGTGTGCGTGTGCACGCAGGCGCACACTCTGGGTAGAGTGACACGGGGGAATGGTAATTGCAGTTCCCTGGCAGTCCAGGGGTTAGGACTCCGTGCTTCCACTGCAGGGGCCCAGGTTCGATCCCTGGTCGGGAAATTAAGATCCCACGTGCTGAGCGGCACGGGCAAAAAAAACAAAAACAAAAACAAAAGTATTGGAAAGAAAGAATGAGGGCTTTCCACCAAGTGCCCTGGAATGAAGAGAAGGGCCTGATAGGGGCCCTCTCCGGGCTAAAGGAGAAGGTCTGGCTCTCGGTCTCTGGCTACTCGGCCTGGTGGACTGTACCATCTCCAAGCCCAGACAAAAGAAAGCGAGTTCATTTTTCCAGAGACAGAGGTCTTGGCGTTAAATGTGGAGGAATGATAAGTGACCCAGCACTTCCAAAGGCCACGGGGTGCAGTGAGGCTCAGACTGTCCTCAGCATTTTTATGTTGCCATTTTCTACGCTGACCTGACAACAGAAGTCAGCAGCACAGTGTGAAGCTGCAAAGAATTCTGACAGACAGCTGGTCTAGACGGACAGCTTCTGGTGATCCAACTTGACAGTGAAAAACGGTTTGTTTTCTAACAGGATGTTTTGGCTGTGCCACAAAGCTTGTGGGATCTTAGTTCCCCGACCAGGGATCGAACCCGGGCCCCAGCAGAGAAAGCGCTGAGTCCTAACCACTGCACCGCCAGGGAATTCCCTAAATCTTCTTTTTTTTTTTTCCCCTAAATCTTCTTGATAAATACATTTTCAGTATGCCAGAATCACACGGACAAGTATTTCTGTTGAAGGGCTCCTTCTTTCTTTCGGGCCAGTGGCACACAGAAACGAGGTGCTTTCTGAGGGGAAGAACTCAGGGCTGCAAAGGGTTCAGGAAAACTCGTGCCCTTTAAATCAGTGTTTCCCTCCTGCGGCGAAGTGACAAGACCACGTGGGGACCGGCTGCTGCGTTTGATCTGAGACTAAAGATGCCCAGCAGATCCTGCCTGCGGCCCCATTTAGTTTTTGTCATTTCTGTGCCTGTGTTTCTCAAAGCCCGGCTCCCAGGCACCCTCCAGGTGATCAGATAAACAACCATCTGCAGTGGGAGAAGAGCCTGTACTTAAACTTGGGGGTTAAGGACTACAGGTAGCTCCCCCGGGGGAGTTAAAATGGGGACCATTCTTCCCAACGGCTCTGCAAGGATTGGGATATGAGCTATGTATGAGCTGTCTGCCTCCTTTCCGGTAGGAAAGTAGGAAATACATAGAGGAGGATATTGTTTTAAGGTTGATGGCTGTCCCCAAATCAACCATGCCTGCAAATTTGAAAGCTACGAGTAGGTAGGAGGTTGGATGGGAAGTGAAAGGTCTTCCCCCGCCCCCTCCTTTAGGACCATTAAAATCTGAAGGTGTCACTGCAGACAGAGGACGTGAAGAGAGCAGAGTGGGCGCTGAGTGGGCGAGGGGAGGCCGCAGTGGCCGTAGCCTGCAGTGCCCAGAGCTGTCCCCTTTAGCGCTGGAGGCGTGGCCTGTCTGCACACACCCACTCCCCCACTGCCTGCCGTCTCGTGCGCCCACTTAGGAATTCCACAGCAGCGAGCTGGTCACTGAGCCCCGGGCTCGGTGTGCTTCCCTGTAAATGCAGCGGTCGAACAGGGGGGTCTCTGAAGGCCCCAGCTACCCTAGACTCACTGGATTCTCTGCATCCTGAATGTAACCAAATTACTCCCACCGAGTCCAGACGATGTCACACCAAGGACAAGACACCAAGTTATCAGTCACCCTGCAGGACGGCTCCAGGGACAGATATGGAGCAGGAAGAGGACCTTCTGCATGTAGTTTTGGGGCGAGCATGTTTTGGCTTCTGCAGGTCACCTGTGAATTCCTATCCCAGGCTTAGGCTCGCGGAAGATGGAGATAAGGTTGGGGTCAGTTGACCTGGGGGTGCTCTGTGAAGCCAAGGAGTGGATGGGAACGTTTAGGGAGATACAGAGGGACCCAAGAGAGGGCCCAGAACAGAGCCCCAAGGGATGTCTGCCTTCCAAGATGGTCACCTGGGAAAGCCTGAGCAAAGTCTGAGGCTGGGAATCCCATGGGGTGCAGGGCAGCAGAGCCAGAGGAAGGAGAGGCTTCCAGAGGTATCAGGCCTGGGCCAATGTGCCGAGCAGTTGAGACTGGCCAGGTCGAGGAACGGGGGTACAAAGGGGGAAGGGTGCAGAGAAGGCAGGAGAGGGCCCTGAGGGTTTGCCAAGATGCAGGCTGCAGGATGGGTCAGGGTTCAAGAAAGAGCAAGGTGCCCCAAGGCTGGCGGGGGCGGACACATGGGGAGGAGACTGAGAATTGGGACATCCGGGGGGCTGCCTTTCAGGGAATCAGTTAAACCTACAGAGAAACCATATTGCCTCCGAGTCTCATGGAAGACTCCCCTGTTTCCCTTTATCAGACTCAAACTGGAATATCAAGGTATCAGAATGATAACTGGCTGCCCCCGTATTTCAGAAACAGCAGGATGACACAAGCGCTGCAGCCAGCACTGGCAGAGCAGGCTCGGTGTCGAGAGGCCATGCACCTGCGTCACTTACGTGGTCCAAGAAGGTAGCCAGCACTGTTCAGGGTCCAGCCTCTCTTTTCCTTCACCTTAAATGGGAGAAAGGGGGTCAGGTGGCAAGAATCTTGCCTGGTACCAGCTGCGCTGGCTCAAAGAAGCCCCAAAGGCCGCTTCCGCTTGTATAACCCACCATGGCAGCCTGTGAAGTTATTTACTTCAAATAATCACAGAACTTAAATTACAAACACACTTTAGTTACTCTTTCACATACTAAGCCAAGAGATGCAAACTGTTAAAGCAAGAGCTTTACATGAAATTAGAAGGACATTAAGTGAAATTCACTCAGACCTTCCAGGCATGATACAGGACTTAGAATAATGCATGTACTTTTGGAAGCTGCAAGAAATTTCAGATTTGCAGATAAGCTATATTTGACATGAAAATAGGACTACTTTCTTGATCAAATACTTCCTTTAGCGCCGTAGACCACAGACTCACAGTGCACCCACTCGCTTTTTTTTTTTTTTTCTTCGGTACGCGGGCCTCCCTCTGTTGTGGCCTCTCCCGTTGCGGAGCACAGGCTCCGGACGCGCAGGCTCAGCGGCCACAGC
>NC_041229.1:104358646-104365369 GCF_002837175.3 Physeter macrocephalus | reverse complement strand
TGCGGAGCACAGGCTCCGGACGCGCAGGCGCAGCGGCCACGGCTCACGGGCCCAGCCGCTCCGCGGCACGTGGGATCCTCCCGGACCGGGGCGCGAACCCGGTTCCCCTGCATCGGCAGGCGGACGCGCAACCACTGCGCCACCAGGGAAGCCCCACCCACTCGCTTTTAAGTGATGCTGAGAACACCTGTTGATAACACCAGCTCGCACACGGTGTACTGACGCTCTACTGAACTGAATGGAATGAGATTTGCTTCTCACTCGTCCGAGGCGCTAACCTCAAGTACAGCAGTGTCCATGTTTAGTGGTCGATAGCCAGGGGCTGTTGACACACTGGGAGAGGCGAGGTGCCAGGAGGATCCGAGGGAGCCTCTGAGCGCAAACAAACAGCCGCCCTCCGCCCAGCCCCCGCTGGTCTGCTCGCAGGAGCCGGGCCCCTCCCCGCGCAGCTCCCCCCGGCAGGGCGGTCTGCTCGCAGGAGCCGGGCCCCTCCCTGCGCAGCTCCCCGCGGCAGGGCGGCAGGGACCCCAAGGGACCCCACCCCCACCCCCACCCCCGCCCGCCCGGAGGCAGAATTGATGGCACAAGGCATCCACCGTCCCCCGAGTCCGGTTCTGATGCGGTTGCCCCCCTTTGCAGAGAAGGGGACCCGCTTGGGGAGCGTTTGCTCCCCAGCCTGCACTTACCGGCGACCCGAGCCCCAGGGTGGCTGAAAGGGCCGCGGCGAGGAGCAGCGAGGCGAGCAGGAGGGCGCAGCCTCTGGGCATCTGCAAGGGAAGGCGGGCGGTGGGGGACGGCGCGGGGAGGCCGGTCTCGGTCCCCAGGGCTCACGTCGGGCGGAGGCTCGGACCCCCGCCCCTGCGGGTGCGGGAAGGGCGGCCGGAGCCGAGGTGCCGAGGCCCGAGAGCCCGGGCAAGGGGCAGAGGCGCCGCGCCGGCCCCAGGGAAGGTCCACCCGCAGGCGGGCGCTCCGGAGAGGGGACGGCGGAGAAAGGGGGTCCGCCTCCCGCTGGGGTCCCCGGGGGCGCGGTACCTTGAGCGGCGGGGCCCGGGGGATCTGCAGGTCCTGGGGCGTCAGCGGGTCCGGGGGTGTCGGCGGGGCCGCGCGTCCGTCGAGTCGGGTCGAGTAGGGTAGGGCCGGGGGCTCTCACCGCATGGCGCGGCCTCGGGGACACGGAGGCGGGAAGCGCACGGCGGCCGGGCTCCCTCGACGTGTCAGCGCCCGGAGCCGCCGCCACCGCGATTTATGCGGCGCGTCCGGGCCGCTCCGCCGCGTCACGGGCTCGGTTCCCGCCCCCCGCGCCCTCGCCGGCCCGAGTGGGCGGGAGGGACCGGAACTCGGCTCCCAAGGGGCGCTCGGAGCGCCTGCGGGAGGGCGGGGACGGCGGAGAGCCCCCCGACCCGGCTGTTAGCGGCCCCGGGGCAGCGAGCCCCCCACCCCGGCACCGCGTCCCGTGCCGCCAGCGGGCCCTCCGCAGCCAGAGACCCTCAATCCGAGGTGGGCGGGTCGCGGCGTCCCGGGCCCCCGGGCAGGGGGCGCCGCGCGGGCCACGCCCCTCGCACGCGTTTGCAGCGGCTGGATGGCGGGCTCAGCCTGAGAGCCATCCACGGGGGAGGACGGGAGGCCCAAGCTCGCCCAGCTTCCCTGCCTCCCAGTCGGTGCCCAGTGGTCCTCGGGGGCCCAGACCCCGTCCTGTCCGGGCAGGGGGCGCCGCGCGGGCCACGCCCCTCGCACGCGTTTGCAGCGGCTGGATGGCGGGCCCAGCCTGAGAGCCATCCACGGGGGAGGACGGGAGGCCCAAGCTCGCCCAGCTTCCAGTGGTCCTCGGGGGCCCAGACCCCGTCCTGTTTTTCTAAAAGGGGGCAACTCAGCTAGGGGGGCACTTAGGCTGCCAGTTCCCGGGGGCTGACTGGCTCCCCCGCCTCAGAGCTGTGGGCCCTCCTTACGTCCCTCAGGCGCTGCTGGGCCAGAAGGGGTCCCTGCAGACGTTCTCTTCATGGCTCCCTCCTTCAGGACCCCGAGCTCTTCGGAGCAGGGTCAGGTAGTGGTTGAGCCCTTGAGGGCCTGGGAGGCGGGGGGCGTCCAGACTGAGACCCGCCCAGGCTCCCAGGGGTGGCCAAGGGGTGCGTGGGCAGGTGGCCAAGAAGTCACCTAGAAACAAGGCCCTCCCTGGCTTACTCCACAAATACTCCTCAGCTTGGGCCAGGCCTTCCCCGCGCAGACAGCGGGGCCCAAAGGCGTGCCGCCTCCAGGCTCTGAAGGGGGATGAGGCCATCAGGAGACAGTCTGCCCAAGCCCCCCTCCCACCTGACGGGCCACCACCGGCCGATACAGTCCTCGCGGCAGCAGCAGACACGGCCCCTGCTTGAGGTGCCAGCGGTGGCCGAAGCCGGTGGCCAGGAGGCTGCAGCCGTCTCCCTGCCCGCCAGGCTGGATGTTAGGTTGACTGACGTAACTGAGGGCCCTGGAGTGGACAGGATTCAGGACAAATAATAATGACGATGACGCCCTACACGTCTCTACGTTTAGTCTTATGAACCTTAGTACTGAGAGCCCGGGCCACCCCTGGGGAGAGCCATTTGCTTCTGCAGGGGTGAGGAAGGACACTGCGGCACCTGAGGACTGCGGTCAAGGCCAGCCGGCCGGTTGGGAAAGAGCAAAGCCCTAGCCTGGGGTGCCGAGGGCCCACCCTGGTCTGCTGGAAGGCTCGGAGGAGTGCTGGCGGGGACACCTGGCCTGGTGAGGGGTCTCAGCGAGAGACTCCTGGCTGAGGAGGGCACCCTCCTCAGGGTGGACGCACCCTCCGTCACGGAGGAAGACGGCGTGATTCTCAAGGGCGTAGTTTGACTTCCGGTCGTTCTTATTTTGGCGGCCTGGGGTGGGAGGAGAGTAAGAGGCAAGCGGGCCCTGAGCAGAAATCACAGACTGATTTCTGAAGCCCCGGGTCAACCCAGTGTGCTCCTTCTAGGGAGGAAAGAGGGAGTGGAGGCTGCCACCTTGGCAGCCGGTCAGTGGGGGGCAGACGGGCAGCTGAGACGCGGAAAGGCAGAGGGTAGCTTCCTGCGACTCCTCAGAGAAGTGGTGGGGACGGCCCCTCACGCAGCGTTGGGGAGCGGGCAGGGGCCAGGCCACGGGTGCCCCCCAGCTACCTGAGAAGTGCCACCACCTCTTGACAATGGCTGGTTTAGCGGGAGGGTCGTGCCGTCACTCGGAACACTGGCTTTTCTTCCGAGAACGAATGCACCTGGCGCGCTGGACGTTTGGTTAATTTCAGCCTTCTCCTGTCTTCCACGTTAGGTGCCTCTTGCCATCGATGAGGCCTTGAGGACCCTTCTGCTTTCAATTTGCTTTGCCAAGGAGCCTCTTCATCTGTCCGAAGAAGCAGGACTTCTAAACCCAAGTCCTTTGTTCCAGAACGCCCTGGCCACGGAGCCGGCGTTCAGGTCTCCAAGTGGGAGAAGGTGTCCCTGCAGACAAGCGAGACACGGCTCCACCCCTGTCGGTGACGCACTTAGGTGGGGCCATCAGATTGTTTATCCCGCTAACAGCCCCCAAACCTTCCTGGAAGCAGAACCCTAATGCATGCTTGGGCCCAGGTGCAGCCAGGGCAGACGGCCAGGGGGCTAGTAGATAGAACAAGAACGTCTCAAAAAACCAAAAACCTGCCCTCTGGCCACTTTTTCCACATGTCTCGGGGAAAATCATAAGTAGTCTTTACATATATTATGAATCCACTTAGCAAAGCTACATTGAGTAATTAGACATGTGCTCTATACAAATATGGGTCCTCTAAGTTGACATGGTCTGTCACCAAGACACCACCCGGGGGGACACCCACTGTCGCTGCTTCTCCCTCAGTCTGGGTGAGGGGATTCTGTACAGATCCTGGGTGTGGCCCGTGACCCTGGCCAGGGAGAGTTAGGTGGGCACCAGAAGCCTGCAGACCCAGCAAGGCAGAAGCGAGGAGAGATGCTGTGACTTCCCAGGGCCAGCAGAGGCATTCAGACAAAGGAGGATGGCACCCCCGGATAGCAGGCTCCTGCTTCCCGGCACAGGCTGTGCTGAGACCCACGGCCAGTGTTATAATGGGCTCTGTGCACTCAGCAGTGACCCAGTGAGACACTGTCACCTTGTCATCTTGAAGGCAGCCCAGTGTGAGGCAGATAAAATGGGTCACCATTAGAGTAATGGAAATCAAACAGAAAGCATAATTTTATCCTTGCTTTGTGAGCTGGCCCATCTTCCCTCAGAGGCCCTGTTCACCACCAAAAACCAACCTGGGTCTTGTAAGCAGGAAGAGCAAGAGTCCAGAGAAAACCTAGGCCACAGTCCAGCATGGGCTCATCCGTGCATCCCCGGAGACATGTCGCTTCCCCTGGCACTGCACGGGGACTGCGGCAGCAGCCGTCCCAGCCCGCATGGAAATTACAGTCTAGTGGAGACCTGAATGCACAAAAACAGTTGTACAAATAACCACTTCATTATCATGAGAAGGAGGTATGTGTATTCAGGGAGCTTGACCTGAAAGGTGAGCAAGATTGTCCAGGTGGGGCCCAGCACATTCCAGGTGAAAGGGATCACACAGGTAGGCCCCCTTTTTGGTCCTTTTCCCTTCCTCCTTCCTCCTGCCTGGAATGTGGATGCAAGGGCTGGAGCTGAACAGCCATTTTGGACCGCAAGGTGATGACTTTGGATAACAGCAAGACTGAAGGAGCCTGGGTCCCTGGGCTTCTGACCTCCAGGCTTGTTTCACAACAGAGAGAAATAAACCTTTCTTTTACTTAAGCCAAATGTTGTTTGGAGGGTCTCTATTATATGTAGTTGGAATGACTCCTCACTAATAAACGGTGTCTCACGCAAAACAGTCGACAAATATTTGATGAATGAATTAATGAATACAAATGAGTAAAGGGACGCACACCTCCAATGCTGGTTAGGAGCTAACGGTGGCGAGATGGGCTCATAAAAGGAGGAGGCTTAGAAGAGAGGATGACAAAGGGATGCCGCCTACTGATCCTATGGTGATCTCATTACTACTGAAGAAATGAGGAAATGTCTTGACCATCTAACCTTGGCTTTCATTTGACTCCACAAATGTTGCATCCTTGATCCTGCCCTTCCATGGGTTCTAGCTGCTAACCCCAGCCCTACCCACGCCACCCACCCCAGTAGCTCAGTCGTCATGAAAAAAATCCCAGTTGCTCCCTAAAGACAGTAGCTTGTTTATGGTGATCTCATTACTACTGAAGAAATGAGGAAATGTCTTGACCATCTAACCTTGGCTTTCATTTGACTCCACAAATGTTGCATCCTTGATCCTGCCCTTCCATGGGTTCTAGCTGCTAACCCCAGCCCTACCCACGCCACCCACCCCAGTAGCTCAGTCGTCATGAAAAAAATCCCAGTTGCTCCCTAAAGATAGTAGCTTGTTAAGGATCTGGCCAAAGTGAAGGTTGATCTAATTCTATGAATGGTCTTTTGAGTGTATGGTTCAGCTCATCAATATGTCTTCGTTAAAGGATTCATGATACGTGTGAAGATTTGTCTGCTTTGTCCATAGGAACAGTCGGTGTTTTTAGGAAGGGTGTGAGCTGAGGAGAAGGGAGACATGATTGAGAAGAGGGGTAAGCGGTTTGGGGACTTAGGCTGAGAGGATCCCCGCCTCCCTTTCCCAACCCTCGGGGGACCCCTCCTCCCACTTCTTTGAACACCTTGCTGGCCGGAGTCCCATCCAGCCGCAATGGAAACTGCAAAATGAGGTCTGTAATTGTGTGCGGTGCTGGTGCCCCACTGAAATCAGGGCTCTGAGCCAGAGGAGGGAAGACTGGATGCTGGTCCTTGCGATCCGCAGGCTCCGCCTCAGGCAGGGCCCCAAGGCAACTGTTTTCAAGGATGCACATTTTTGTAAGATTTGAAAGAAGCTATAAGCACGGTCAGACCAGACCTGCGTCTTTCTACATCCCTCCCCAGCCGGGATTGCCCTCGTGTTAAGTGGTGCTGGGGAGGCCCCAGGCACTTCCGGTTCTCAGGGGAGGCTGGAATGGGGATGCGTTTGGCTGGAGTTCGGGTGGCAGGGAAGATTTACCTGGTTCGTGGTGGGTGTGTTTACAGCGGGGTGGATGTATCTCACGTACGTTTCCGGTTGAGGTGCGGCCAGCCCCAGGGTGGGAATGGCTTCCAGGAACAGCCCCTGCCCACGGGGCCCACTCCCAGGCATCGAGGTCCGCCCTGCAGAGTTGCTGGCACATCGCCGAAAGCGGGGAGCTGGGGCTGGAATAAGCCTGGGGTCACTGGAGGAAAAGAGAGAGACCGCAGTTTTAAAGGCGCTCAGGCAGCTCTTGATCAGCCGCCACCCTCGGCCAGTGTCTCCGCCAGTGTCTCGGGGGCAGTCAGGGCCTCTCGTCAGGCCCACAACCCCACACCGGCAGCACCTCTCGCTCCGTCGCCCCCAGCACTGCTCCTGGGCAAGCTCAACTCTTGGGTGAGTGGAGACGGGGCACGGCATTTTCCAGGTGGTCCAGCTTTGCTCATCTGGCAAGTCCGGGGCTCTTCGGTGTGAGCCATCCTTGCCCGCCACCTGCGCCTCCTGCCCTGCCGGTGGGGAAGCTTCCGCTTCCCTGAGCGCGCCCTCAGCATCTTCTTTCCCCCAACTCCCCACTGCCCTGGGCTCCGGGCCAGGAAGTCTCCTCTCCCTTCCTGCTCCTTCCTCCTGCCCCTCCCCCC
>NC_041229.1:104356661-104358333 GCF_002837175.3 Physeter macrocephalus | reverse complement strand
CCTCCCCCTCCCCCTCCCCTCCTCCCTTCTCCCCGTGGCAGCCCATCCTGAGGCGCTTCCCCAGGGTGTGTTGCTGCCGGCCAGAGGCTCAGCTCCCCGCTCGCTGGGTGTCTGAATCCACCTGTGCCCTGGGGTGACTCACCCGTTGGGTGCTTTCCGGGCGGCTCAGCCTGGAGGAGGGGGAGCGCTGACCCTCTGGGGCTGGTGACTCAGCTGCAGGCCCGGGCAGCAGCACCTGTTTCCTGGCCCTGAGTCCGACCCACGGGCAGCACCCCCACGGCCATGTGGGAGCCCATCTGGCTAATGGGATGTGGGGACCCAGCGAGGGGGGGGGCATTTCCATTCGGGGGCCTGAGCTGTTGGCGGGGGAGGGGACGCAGCCGCCCTGTGCCCCACCCGCTTTTCAGGGACCCCGAATACTTTAAGAGACTTCAGAAACCATGAGCATTTTAAAACCTTCAGTTGAAGAAGAGTCGACAGACAAAAACGTGCTCCAGTGCGTTGAGCTGGCTGAATGCCCGCACCGCTCGGACCGCGGTGTCACCAGCCCCGGGTCCCCGGGTCCCCGGGCCCCGTCCCTCCCGGTCGCCTCGGCCCATGGTAGCCGCTGCGGGCTTCTAGCAGCTGTGACTTCGCTTGTTTTAAACTTTGTGGAAATGGAGTCACGAGGGTCTCTCTCCGTATTCTGCCCGAGCTTCCTCCAGGTTGCTTTGTGTCTCTGTAAAATCCCAGAGCCTGTCAGAAGGTGCCAGTGTGCGGCCCGTGGCTCGCTCGTGGGTGGACGGGGGTTGAGTCAGTCGCTCAAAGGCACCGGGCTCTGTGAACCGCTGTGATTGACGTCACCGGGAAGCTGTCCTTCCCCGGCTTCGTCCACTCACCGGTACTGATGGACGGTCCCCTGCCGGAGGGCCACTGGCCACGGTGGTTTGGGGGCAGGAGGCTGGAGACACGGCCCATCCCCCGTCATCCTAGAGCCCAGCTGGGTCAGGGCTGGGCCGTGGTCCCGCCTTTGCTCCAAGTTCAGAGCCATCCAAGGACACAGGCACAGAGGCCGGGACAGGAGCCGAGCACCGGATTCAAATCCCGCCTCAGCGTTCACAAGCCGCGTGGCCTTACAACTGTCACCAACCCTCCCTGTGTCTCCATTTCCTGCCAGTAAATACCCCCCCACTTCACAGAGTGAAGTGAGTGAGAGGGGAGGGGACACGGGTCAGCCAGCCGAGGACTCGGAACGGCGTTGGCCAGTTACCTAGAACGATCTGGAGTCAAGGCCAGGCCGTGCCGCGGCTCCCCGGGGGCTGCTGGGAGGACAAGGCCTATGGGGCCCCCTCTTTGGAGCGTGGGCTGTGCCTTCCATTTTTGTCTCCACGTTGACTTACTTTAAGCGCTTATTGTCAAAGACGTATCGGCAAAAGACAGAAGAGCGAAAGGCTCAGAGTCAAAATCACCCACCATCATATCGCTTTTTAAAAAGTTTTAAAAATAAGAAACACCACCAGTTCTACCACCCACACTTCTAGAAGGAAACTCTGTAAACGGGCATGTGTGGTCTTACAGGCGTGTCTGTGTTTTCACTGTGGTTATATGTACACTTTAAAAAAGAAAGCCATGGGCTTCCCTGGTGGCGCAGTGGTTGAGAGTCCGCCTGCCGATGCAGGGGACGCGGGTTCGC
>NC_041229.1:104353670-104356640 GCF_002837175.3 Physeter macrocephalus | reverse complement strand
GGGTTCGCGCCCCGGTCCGGGAGGATCCCACGTGCCGCGGAGTGGCTGGGCCCGTGAGCTGTGGCCGCTGAGCCTGCGCGTCCGGAGCCTGTGCTCCGCTACGGGAGAGGCCACAGCGGTGAGAGGCCCGCGTATGGCAAAAAAAAAAAAAAAAAAGGACGCCAAGTGGAATTTTGCTATGCTTGTTCTTTTGCAACCTGCTTCTTCCATTTTACATCTCGGATGGTTTTCCAGTTGAGGACCACCGCATTCTTTCCACTGCGAGGTGCACAGATCCCGGCTGACCTTCCCGGGTCACAGACATCGCAAGGTTCCCAGTGTCCTGGGGTGTGAGAGGAGTCCTGGTGAAGAATCCTCCAGGATCAACGGATGGAGTCTTAGCCGTGGGGGCAGGGATGCAGGGCGCACGCATCTCAACTTTTGTTAGAAGCACCAAGTGACCTTCTGGGAACGCTGTGCCCACTTACAGTCCCCTTTCAGCGTCCAAGTGCCCTTTGCCCCAAACCCTGGCTGGGTGCTACCAAACGTTCAGATTTCGCCAGTCTGACAAGGGGCCTGTAGGAGTTTGCTGAGGCTGCCGAAACAAAGGACCGCAAACCAGGCGGCTTAAACAAGAGCAGTGTAACATCTCACGGCTCTGGAGGCTGGAAGTCTGAGATCAAGGTGTTGGCAGGGTCGGTTCCTCCTGAGGCTGTGAAGGAGAATCTTCTTCTTTTGCCTGCTCTGGACATAAATGGACTCACACTATGTGGCCTGCTGTGCTTGGCTTCTTTCACTGAGCGTCATGCTGTCAAGGTTCAGCCGTGTCGCGGCCTGTGTCAGTGCTTCATTCCTTTCTGGGGCTGCATAATCCTCCATTGTGAGGCTGGACCACATTTTTATCCATTCATCAGTTGATGGACACTTAGGTTGTTTCTACCTCTTGGCTATTGTGAATAACGTTGCCCTGAACATTTGCGTACAACCTTCTGTTCAAACACCCATTTTCAATTCTTTTATATACCTAGGAGTTGAGTTGGTGTGTCAGAGAGTCATTCTGTATTGAACTTTTTAAGGAATTTTATTTAAATTTTTGATATTTTTTTCATCATGGATATTTTACATTTATTTTGCCTTTTAAATTAAATATTACATTGAAGGATTTGTCTTTGTTGTTGCGTTTCAGCCCCCCTCATATTTTGCACCCGGCCCTGTGGGGTGGGGTGGGCGGGGTGGGGAGAATGGATGGAGTCAAGCTGCTTCTGGGAGGCAAACTCACCTCCATATTTTTGCACTTGCCGTTTCCTTGGTCTAGAGCTTCCCTCCCACTCCCCATCTCAGCTTGCCTGGGACTGTGGTGTTTTCAAGAAGTCCCGAGCAAACTGGGACAGTTGGTCCCCCAGTTCCCACCATTTCTTTCCTAGCTGCTTCCTCTCACTCTTGGACAATGAGGTTTAGCCGGCCTGGAAGCTGTCCAAGGTCACACTCCCTGGAGGGTCTTCTTTGCATCTCCCGCCTCGCCTCCCCTCTGGGTCACCCGTGCCATACCACGCCCACCTTTCTCTGGGCCCCTCTTGCTTTTGTAGTTGGCTCCTTTTCACCCCAAAGGGACCCCTAGCTAACTCAGGTGCTATTAAAGAAAAACACAGGACGAACAGTTAAATTTGAATTTCAGATGAACGACAAATAAATTTTGATCGTACGTATATCCCGTGCAATATTTGGGACGTGTTATACTAAAACGTTATTTGCTGCCCTCCGAAATTCTAATTTAACCAGGTATCCTAGCTCATTGGGCAGCTCTAGTGGTCAGGGTGAGGTAGGGTGTGTGGGAAGCCCTGTTCTCCAGAACCTCGAGTCTCAGTCACAGAGGTGAGCTGAGCAAGAATGACGCTCCCCTCACGTCCACAGATAAGTATTTGGGGTCAAGCTCTGCTCTGAGCAAAAATGAAAAGACCGTGTGGGCTCCATATTTTTTTAAAAGAAGATATAGATCTGGTAGGAAAGTGGACGTGAGCACCGATTAAGAGGAAATCGGATTGACAGATCCTTCGTGGTAAGAGCTTTCTTTCCTCTGTAATTCGTTGACAGCAGAACAAATCATGACCCTGGGGAAAAAAATTAAATTCTCAAACCCTGTTTATTATATTTGAAGAGTCAGGCTGACTTCCCAGAGGAAGGACATTGCCAATTACCATCGACAGGGCCATCATTTTCCGGGGAGCACAGCTGTCCTGCAAGCTGCCCAGACAGCAGCCCCCTGCCCGACAGCTGGCCCTCCAGCCCAGCCGCAGCACCAGGGAAACTGCAGACTGTTTGCCACGGAGGCGAGGGTGGGCAGGGGCTGCTGTGACTTTAGCAGGAAGCGGCACTTGGGGACAGCTGTCAGACCTGTCCCGGGCTTCTCCTGGCCACTGTGCTGGCCCCAGCTCGACCCATC
Organism: Physeter macrocephalus; assembly: GCF_002837175.3. Classification (NCBI taxonomy): domain Eukaryota; kingdom Metazoa; phylum Chordata; class Mammalia; order Artiodactyla; family Physeteridae; genus Physeter; species Physeter macrocephalus. The sequence continues at coordinate 104,354,221 of NC_041229.1, read as the reverse complement.
AGGTGCTTACGCGTGGAGTCCAGCCCAGTCCTCCTTCCCAGCGTCCCCATGTCCCGTGTTGTGGGTACTTATTGCCGCGTAACAAATTGCCCCAAAACTGAGTGGTTTAAAGGAACAACGTTTATTTCCTGCAGTTCTGCAGTATGGGCTGGGCTTTGTCTGCTGCACGCGGGCTCTCCCGGGTGGGCTGGCAGGTCGGTGCTGGCTGGTGGCTTGGAGCGCAGCGGGAGGGTGTGGCCGGGGCCCTCGGTCCCCTCCACATGGCCACCTGGGCTTCCTCGCAGCATGTTGGCTGAGTTCCCTGAGAGAGGAGAGGCCTGGACCCGGCACAGTGGCACTTCTGCCACGTTCTACTCTTGGTCAAAGGTTCGGCCCAGACGCAAGGGGGCGGGGGAATAGGCCCCGCTTCTCAGTGGGCAAAGCGTGAAAGAATCTGTGGCTTTTTTTTTTTTTTTTTTTTTTTTTTTGCGGTACGCGGGCCTCTCACCATTGTGGCCTCTCCCGTTGCGGAGCACAGGCTCCAGACGCACAGGCTCAGCGGCCACGGCTCA
>NC_041229.1:104332394-104353615 GCF_002837175.3 Physeter macrocephalus | reverse complement strand
CGGACGCGCAGGCTCGGCGGCCATGGCCCACGGGCCCAGCCGCTCCGCGGCATGTGGGATCTTCCCGGACCGGGGCACGAACCCGCGTCCCCTGCATCGGCAGGCGGACCCCCAACCACTGCGCCACCGGAAGCCCTGTGGCCATTTTTACTGGCCCACATCCAGTCTTGCCTGCTCCTCCCTGCCCGCGGCAGCCGCGGCGAGCTTTCCTAAACACAGATCTGACCGTAACTCTTTCCTTTCAGGAAATCTTGGCAGCTTCATCATCGCCTGGGGAATCAGGTTCGAATGTTTTTTGTGGCATTTGAGGCTCTCCAGTGTCTGACGCTCACCCACCTGTCCATCCGTCCAGGTGCCCCAGCTCTGTTATTCTCCAAACATTTAGTCCACACACAGGAGCAAATTGTTTCCAGGGGTACATTTTTCTTTGTTCTGGAAAAAAAATATTTTATACACACAGTGCATTTTCTTGCTGGGTTCAGGTCATAAGATAGTAGTACTGGGTCACAAGAACTGACAATCTGTTTTCAGGTTGATTAAAGATATCTTCTTGCCCTTCTCCTCCAGCCACTTATTATTCTGTGTGCATTTAGAATATAAAATTATTGTTTGGTGTTTGAGGGTTTTTTTCTCACTCTGGTTTTACTTTAATTCTCAGTAATGAAAACAGAAACAGAATAGGAAATCTTGATGGCCAACAGGTACATGGAAATATGCTCAACATCGCTAATTACTAAAGAAAGGCAAATCAAAACTAAAATCACCTCACACAGGTCAGAATGGCCATTATCAAAAAGTCTACGTATAACAAATGCTGGAGAGGGTGTAGAGAAAAGGGAACCCTCTGTACACTGCTGGTGGGAATGTAAATTGATGCAGCCACTATGGAGAACAGTATGGAGGTTCCTTAAAAAACTACAAATAGAGCTACCATATGATCCTGCAATCCCATTCCTGGGCATATATCCAGAGAAACTATAATTTGAAAAGATACACACACCCCAGTGTTCATAGCAGCACTATTTACAGTAGCCAAGACATGGAAGCAACCTAAATGTCCATCGATAGATGAATGGATAAAGAAGATGTGGTACGTATATACAATGGACTATTACTCAGCCATCAAAAAGAATGAAATCATGCCATTTGCAGCAACATGGAGGGACTTAGAGATTGTCATAGTAAATGAAGTAAGTCAGACAGGGAAAGACAAATATCATATATCATTTATATGTGGAATCTAAAAAAGTGGTACAAGTGAACTTATTTACAAAACAGAAATAGACTCACAGACATAGAAAGTAAACTTATGGTTACCAAAGGGGAAAGATGGGGAGGGATAAATTAGGAGTTTGGGGTTAACAGATATACACTACTATATATAAAATAAATAAACAACAAGGACCTACCATATAGCACAGGGAACTATACTCAATATCTTGTAATAACCTATAATAGAAAAGAATCTAAAAAAGAATATATATAAAAAACTGAATCACTTTGCTGTACACCTAAAATTAACACAACATTGTAAATCAACTATATTTCAAAAAAAATTTTTTTTTAAGTTAAAAAAACAGTAGGGGGCTTCCCTGGTGGCACGGTGGTTGGGAGTCCGCCTGCCGACGCAGGGGACGCGGGTTCGTGCCCCGGTCCGGGAAGATCCCACATGCCGCAGAGCGGCTGGGCCCGTGAGCCATGGCCACTGAGCGCCCCCAAACGGGAGAGGCCCCACCAGTGAGAGGCCCGCATACTGAAAAAAAAAAAAAAAAAAAAAAAAAGGAAATTTTCAGGTATTAATGGGCCAAATCTTTCTTATTTAAAAAATCACAACTTGGACTTCTCTGGTGGTGCAGTGGTTAAGAATCCGCCTGCCAATGCAGGGGACACGTGTTCGAGCCCTAATCCGGGAAGATCCGACCTGTCTCGGAGCAACTAAGCCCGTGCACCACAACTACTGGGTCTGCGCTCTAGAGCCCACGAGCCACAACTACTGAAGCCCACGCGCCTAGAGCCCGTGCTCCGCAGCAAGAGAAGCCACGGCAATGAGAAGCCCGCGCACCGCAATGAAGAGCAGCCCCCGCTCGCCGCAACTAGAGAAAGCCCACACGCAGCAACGGAGACCCAACGCAGCCAAAAATTTAAAAACAAACAAATAAATAAATAAAACCTGTGCATTAAAACAAACAAACAAAAAAAACCCCACTACTCTTTGGATAGATAATACATTGAAAAATCAAAATGAATATGAAAGGCACCCACTGAGATGTCTCTCTTCCATCCCCACCCATCAACGTTGTTTCTGCCCAGATGACATGGGTACAGCTTATTAGGAATGGGGGTGGCCTTCTGGTGTTTTCTTAATGCACCTGCAAGGAAAGAGGAGTATGTATGCAGGAGCAAAAAAGAAAGGAAACACGGTCTGCACTGCCCTGAAGAGGTCCTGGAATCAGCGCAAGGGAGCGCCGCCCCGTCCCCATCCCTCCGTCTCCTGGGCGGCGGTGGATCCCGTGGGTCCGCCCTGCGGACCCACTGGAAGCCATGCTGTGCACACCCCGGTCCGTGTTCCTGGCAGGATCCCAAGCGCAGGGCGGGTCGAAGGTGCAGGCTCTGGTGTTTGGATAGATTTTGCCCAACTGCCCTCCCGGGTTGTACGGTTTTGCTCACTCTTGTTGATGAAAATCCAATGAACTATCAAGTTAAGCAATAAAAAAGGGAATTTTATTTGAGCCAAACTGAGGATTATAACCCGGGAAGCAGATTCTCAGAAAGAAGTTGAAGGCACAGTCACACACCTCTTCGAGACAAAGGGTCGTACATCAAAGTGACACGTTGATACTTTACATGAAGTTCACCAAGGACTCATAGAGTCCAGGTAACCACACGCAAGGAGAGCAGCAAGTCGCCACGACCCGCCGCAGAATGGGAAAGAGCACTGTTCTTTTACGAAGTTCCACTGCCAGCATCAGAAGAAAGAAAAACCTTGATCTGTATGGTGGGGCAGGAACCCCATCTTTGAGGAGCTCTGGTTAATGTGTAGCACAGATGCACGTTAGGGAGGGAGGGGAGGCCCCCCACACACACACGCACACGCGCACACACACCCACACACACACACACACACACACACACACACAGAATTTTACGTTTAATTTTTCTTGTCCTGCCTTAGAATATAAATTTTATTCCATCACTCCAGTCCCGTATGGGGGCACTGGATTCCCTACAAGAGTGTGGGCAAACCGGTGGGTTTTGGCCAATCTGACAGCTGAGAAATGACCATTCAGGGTAGTGGGGTTTTTTTTGTTTGTTTTTTTTTTTTGCGGTACGCGGGCCTCTCACTGTCGTGGCCTCTCCCGTTGCGGAGCACAGGCTCCGGACGCGCAGGCTCCGCGGCCATGGCTCACGGGCCCAGCCGCTCCGCGGCACGTGGGATCTTCCCGGACCGGGGCGCGAACCCGCGTCCCCTGCGTTGGCAGGCGGGCTCTCAACCACGGCGCCGCCAGGGAAGCCCCGCTCAGGGCAGTTTTGACACGTGTGTCTCTCGCAGGAGTGCAAAAGGCGTCTTTTTCTACACTAAGGGCCGTTTGCGTTCCTTCCTCTGCCTTGGTCCTGCCCTTTACCTACTTCCCCTATTGTTTTTTTTTTTAAGGTTACAATCTTTTTTTTCAATATTTTACTTTATTTATTGCCTTATTTTGGCTGCACTGGGTCTCAGCTGTGGCACGCACGATCTTTGTTGCCACGTATGGGATCTCAGTTGCGGCTTGCGGGATCCAGTTCCCCGACCAGGGACTGAACCCGGGCCCCTTGCACTGGGAGTGCGGAGTCTTACCCACTGGACCACCAGGGAAGTCCCACGGCCCCTATTGTAATGTTGGTGTTTCCCCACTCAAAGAATTCTTCGTGGGCTGGGAAGATAAGCCTCTGGCCTGTATTTTGAGAGCCAAATATTTTTGCGTTTAGCGTTCGTTTTCTGACTTTGCTGACGGAGATCTGTCTTTTCTTCAGTGTGGTTGAATTGATCAATCTTTAATTTTACGCATTTTTAAATCCACTAGAAAGACCTTTCCCACTCCAAGGTGGAAAAAGAATCTGCCCATATGTTCTTCTAAAAATGTTTTGTGATTTCACTTTTTGCCAGTTAGCTTATTGTCAGGGTCATCTCGCCATTTCTTAGAAAGTCTGATTACCCCACTGAAACACAGCGAGAAAAACACACATCAATCTATTTAAATAACTGTACATCGGGTTTGGTCATTGTAAAGCTAACATATCCTCATTGGCCCGAATCCGTGAGGATGTGCAGAGGTGGACGGGGAGGACGGGGAGAAGTCATTCTTTGACACGTGGCCCGGGGCCCTGACGTCCCATGTGAATTTCGCAGACACACCCACAGGTTTTATTTGGACCGCCTCATTGCCGTCACACAGTTGAACTCTGGGCTCCGCACCAGCTCTGGGGTAAAAATAGCACCAGCAGTCGCCTGGGTCGGCACCACTGAGGGACCCAGTTTGGGGCTGTTCACGCCTCCGCCTCACTCCAGACGGTTCCTCTGGTGGGACCTGCATCCGACACATAAATTAGAGACCTGCTGTGCTTCCGAGGCTGTAGCCGGCAGGAAATGTGTTCATGTTGGTTCCCGCAGGAAATACCAGCACCTGTGAGGTGCGGCCATCCTCAGGGTGCTTGCAGTCCAGCTGGGAGGGGACACCAAGTCCCTTGACAAAAAATTTAATGAAACCACCTCGGCAAAGGGCATCTGAGCACAGACTCTTGAGGTTCGAATGGACAGTGGGTCGTTCAGGCCCATCCTAATGAGGGTCAGAGTAGAGGCCTTATCATGGTCTGGGATGGCCAGGTAGGGTTGCAACCTCAGTTGGCCCTTGAGCAAGGACAAGATTTGAGGGAGACCGCTGAATGAGGCCTCTCCTAGCTGTGACAGAAACCCAACTCGAACCAGCCTGAGCAGCATTGGAAATGTACTGACTCAGGTAACTGAAAAGTCCTGAAATGGGGGAGGGGGTTTCAGGTCAGGATGGATCCAGGCGCTCCAACAATGACATCAGGACCCAGACTCTCTCCCTGTCTCCCTCAGCTCTGCTTGCTTCTTTGGGGGCTTCGCTAGCAGGCGAATCCCCCTGTGGAAGCAGGAGGGATGCCCTGAGCTCCAGGCTCAGCAAGTCCAGCCAACACAGAGCGGGTCTCAGAACTGACACCATTGGATTGAGTCACAGTGCTTCCAGGGCATCCATCACGCCCCCACGCCTGTGAGCCCCTCCCCATGCCCCTGGGCCCAAGACCCCGCACATCAGGACCAAGGGACCACGCAGGGGCCGACTCTCTTCCGGGCGGTGGCCTGGGCCTGGCCAGGGCGGGCGGACCTGCAGCTCCTCGGGGACCCTGGGGACCCGGGAAGAGACCCCTCACACAGCACAGGAGGAGGCTCTCAGGTTCATTACCATCCCAACCTGAGGAGACTAATGTAATTGGGGTTGCTTATATGCTCATTTTGCCATTTCAGTTTGATCTATGAAAGGACATAGTGTAAGAATGTCCTGGTTAAATTTTAAAACTCAGATGGTCCCAAAGTAACCTCCAGATCACCTAGTGACAAGGGAGAAAAGAAAAGCACATTTAGTTCCTTCTGTTGAAATAGTTTAGCCGTGAAAATGACTGTTTGTATTATCGCCTCTTAACCAAGAAGATGTTTGGAAATTGTCTTAAAATGTTCCCTTTCTTAAGAAACAGTATATAGTAAAAAAGGTGTATTTTCACCAAGAATAAAATGTCCAGAAAGGAAAGTTCTTAAAAGCAGAATGAATGACAACCAGCACACCGTGAGACATGTCACCTCCAAGGAGGCCAGGGGGTTGGGGACCGGGGTGGGGGGACTGGAGCTGGGGGGCAGGCAGGGGGCAGGAGGGGCCCATTAGGAAACCAGGCCTCTCTTTGGCAGCCATTCCAAAGGCTGACAGCTGAGCCGTGGGCAGATGAAGGCCACTGCCGTTCTAAGTCCGAAGCACCGGCCACTTTGCTGGTTCAGGGCACCATTTGCTGCAGCCCGATTAGAGGCCGCCTGCTTTGCGATGTTTCTGAAGTGCGATAATTTGGCTCCTTCGGTCACTTTTTGGTTTGATTTCCCTTTTCCCAACCTCCCATGGGACATGAGAGGGGCCATTAGGGGCGCTTTCATCTGACACTTTCTTTCGGGATCCAAGTCCTCGATGGTCCTGCCGAGTCCCATCCCGGGGGGCCGCGGGGGCAGATTCTGGGCTGGAGCCAGCCTGGAGGCCTCTGCCCTGGGAGGTCCTCAGTGGAGCTTGCTGGAGGGGTGGGGGGAGCTTTCACGGGGTAGGGGCTGCTTTCCTAGTCCCAGAGGAAAGGAAGCCTGCCTGTTGATCTTCAAATGCGGGAAAAGTCTCATCCCATTGCAAAAACGTGTTGCCAATTTGTAGTGTTTTGGAGAAACTTTTCAGTTGACAGCGCATCCAGGTGGAGAGGAAGGGGCAGGCCTCTCACCCAGCCTGGTCTCGGATGCCCTTCTGGGAGGGGCAGCTGGGTCCAGGTCCACTCCAGGCCTGGGGCTCCGGGTGGACAGAGGGGTGCTGGAGCGACGTGGACTCCCCGAAGCGCCACCTCTCAGGAGGTCGCCTTGACTCACCTGACGCGCCTGGTGAACTGGACTGAGCTGTGGTCCCAGCTGGGGGGCAGATCCAGGGGGGAGGGGGAGGGACACAGGTGAGGCTGCTTGGGCCCTCACGTCTCTGCCCCGGGCAGGCGGTTCTTCCCTAGCGATATGGGTTTCCCTCAGGCTGTCGTTCTTAGCTGATGCCTTAGACGGTTTACAGAGGTGAATTATGAAAAGTCTATATATGATCTAAATCACATACATATATCTGATTACAGATGCCACGGGGAGCAAATTTAACTTACACCCCAACTGGGTTGTGCAGAGAAAAGATTTTTTAATTTTGTCTATTAACTAATGTCCCTAGTACCCCACTTGTGAGAAACCCTCAGCCGCCTCTCTCGGTGTGTCCTGATTCTCTCTGTATAAATTCCTAATGATGAAATAATTGATTCAAGAGTATGGACTTTTTAATATTCTTGAAATCTGCGGCCAAATTCCTAAATACATGTGGTTCTTCATCTCATAACTCTTCCTGGGGCTCCCACCTGGGGGCACAGCCTGCGGAGCTGAGCGCTTGCAGCGGGTGGGACCTCTGACTTCAGTCCAGCATCGTCAGGTTGACTGGACGTGCACACCTGTGTCCCCAGCAGCATTATTCACAGCAGCCCAAATGCCCACGGATGGATAACATATCAACAAGATGTGGTCTCCATACAACGGAGCTTTAAAAAGGAAGGAAATTCTGACACACGCTACAACATGGATGAACCTTGAGGACATTACTTACGCTCAATGAAATAGCATGTATGATTCCAGGCATAGGAGATCCCGAGAACAGGCAAATTCATAGACACAGAAAGTAGAGTAGAGGTTCCCAGGGGCTCAGTGGGGGATGGGAATAGGGAGTTAGCGTTTGATGGAGACAGAGTTTCCTTTTGGAAGAATGAAAACTTTCTGGAAATGGATACTGCTGATGGTTGCACAACATTGTGAATTGATTGATTGATTGATTGATTGCATTGAAGTCTATTTTTGGTTGTTGTTGAGAAAGCATTACTGTATCATTAAGACTTTATTTTAACGGAAAGCAGGAAAAGCACACATGCCAACAGTATTTGAAGACAAAGAAGATATTTCTGTATTCTGTGATTTGATTTGTGTCGTCTATTTTCTTTTAAACACTAGCCAACTTGGTATATTTTTCTTCATGGTCAGCTATTAATTTTTGGATGAATTTTAAAATTCATTGGTAACTTTATGCTATTTTTCTTTTTGTATTTAAACAAATTTGTAATCCATGTTGCTTGTACTTTTTTTCTTAAATTTTCTTGGAGTATAGTTGATTCACAATATTGTGTTAGTTTCAGGTGTACAGTACAGTGATTCAGTTGTTTAGGTATATCTATATATCTATTTTTTTTTAGATTCTTTTGCCTCATAGGTTATTACAGAGTATCGAGTATAGTTCCCTGTGCTCTACAGTAAGTCCTTGTTGACATGGTGAATATATTTAATGCCAACGATTTGTAGGCTTAAAAATGTATGAAATGGCAAATTTTTTGTTATGTATGTTTTACCATAATAAAAAAAAAGTGAAAAAAAATGGCTAGAGGGAATACAGCTGACCCTTGAACAATACGGATTTGACCTGCGCGGGTCCACATATATGCAGATTTTTTTCAATAAATACATATATGTACTGTAAACATATTTTCCTCTTCCTTATGATTTTCTTAATAACATTTTCTTCTCTAGCTTACTTAACTGTAAGAAGACAGTATATAATACGTATAAAATACATATAACGCAAAATACGTTGAGGCCCCGCACATCTATCAGAGGCGGGCTTCCCGTCACCAAGAGCCTATTAGTAGTTAAGTCTGGGGCGACGCAAAATTACACTCAGATTTTCGATTGTGTGGGCGTGTTGGTGTCCCTGATGCCCTAGCTGTTCGTGGGTCAGCTATAATTATCCTCCAAGCAATATAATGTAATTCATTACAAAGTCCCTTGCAAAAGTAATCTGGAAAAGTGTTTTTACAAATTTCAAAACCTAGCTTCCAAAGTCTGTTGTGTTCCCAGTAAAGTTGGAAACCGGTGAAAGGTGACAAAATGACAGGCTGTTGAGCGGTGACACCACATGAATCATGCTATAATCGTCCTCGTCAGGCGTGCGGGGCCCCTAAATGTCGAAAATGCTCTCTGATTATTATATAAACTTGTGCCTGTCAAGAGACTCATGAGGGCGGCGTGACCCTTTTGATGGCATTATCCCAACTTCTTTAAGTCTCATTTCTAGGTCATTGTGATGGAAAGATTCTTAAATGAATGTTGTAGTTTAGATTTGAAAACGCCGGCGAACGCTCCTTGCATTGCTTCCCGTCAGGAATCGATCTGGATGTGGGCTTGTCCTGCGGCAATTCCACAGCGTGGGGAGGCGACGGCGGGGAGGGTGTCTCTGTTTTCTGGGGGGGTCAGGTGCCGGCTCCCCAGGGTAGCACCTCCTTAGGGATCTGCGGACCGTGTCGATTTGGGGGCAGGCAGCCATCGGCGTGGCAGGGTGGCCCAGGCCCCATGCCCTGGTCTCCGCTTCCCCTCTCTAGCTGCACCCTGACCACCGAGCCCCTGGCACCGAACCCAGACCCCCACCGCCCCCGTGCACCCGTCCCTGCCGTCCGGGTGCCCGTGGCCCGCTGCTGCGCCCTCCCTACCGCGCAGCCCTCAGCTGTCCCGGGGGCGCCCAGCCCGGAGAAGTCAGGGAGCTTCACCTCCTGCTGCCCAGCCCCTAATGAATGGCTGAAAAGACTTCCTTCCCCAGGATGGAATAACCCTGGGGGGCTGCGAGCGCTCCCGCGGGCCCAGGCTGAGGCTTGTCTGTCCTGCTTCCCTCTCTGCCCTACAGGTTCCCCCCCGCCCCCGAGGTCACGCCCTCAACAGCCCACCAGCACAAGATTCCCCGTCTCAGGCTGCGCTGGAGGGAACCCCGCCCAGGGCAGATGGTAAAAGCCAAGGGCTTGAAGTGACTCAGACCTGGCCTCAAGCCCTGGATCTTAGGAGCCGTGAGAGCCATGCGACTTCCCGTAGCCTCCCCTTCTCATCTGCTTGGGCTGGTGCCCGGCAGTCTTTTTGTGCCATGAGGCTCCCCACCTCCAACAAGCCAGGAGGGGTGGAACCAGGCTGGGCACCTGGGGCACCTGACACGGGTGGGTCAGTCAGACCTCCTCCCTCAGAATTTGGGATTGGGACTGAGAAAGAGATAACCCCCAGCTCGCCCCAGAGATAACCTCCAGACCCCCAGCCCCTGGAGGGATAAATCCCAGCCCCGCCTCCCATCCCCTGGAGTGTGGCGTGTGTGTGTGTGTGTGTGTGTGTGTGAGAGTGTGTGTGTGAGTGTGTGTGTGTCTGTGTGTGTGTGCCCACAGAAGTCTGGGGCTGTGTCTCTGGGTGTGACCCGGACCCCTAGGTCATGGCCACCTCGCCCTGCCGGAATCCCCTCTGCTTCTTCTAGGTGTGACAGACCCTTTCTGTCCTCGGGCCCTGCCGGGCCTCATGTCAAGAAAATGAGGTCTCCCTGCCTAGGGTCCCTGCCCCCTGGGCTTGGGGCTTCTGGGCAGGGACCTGCTGAAGGAGAGGTCGGGCTGGGGGTCGGCCAAGCTGGTCTGTGCAGGGACTGGGGTCTTTCCCTTTTCCCAGTTGGTGGCGTGCTGCCCGGGTGGGGTCTGGCTCTGGGCGTCTGTGCCCCGCCCCCCAACCCCGGCCTCCCCGCACCCCCTCTGCCCTGACTCCCCGCTCACTTCCTGGCCTTTGATCCCTCTCTCCTGATCTGGGCCACAAAGGCCTTTCACCTGCTCTGGAAAATGTTCAGACTCTAGTTTGCCAAATCAAATTTGACTAGGTTATTTTTGCCCATTAAAAAAAAAAAATGTCATTGTGCCTGGCAAGTTTCCTAATGGAATAGTATATAGAAAATGGACTCTGAAAAAAATCAAACAAATCCCCTAAAAACGCTGGGAAATGGGAGCTGCGTCTGTGGGCCTCCTGGTTACTCTGGTCAAGCACGCCCCTCCAAGGAGCAAGCTGCCTTCCACACCTCAAAGCCCGCAGGCCGCCAGGGGATTTCGAGCAAGAAGGAAACCGGCAGAAAACACTGTGCACCTGGAAGGGCTGGGCTTCTGGGCAGGAGCGGGCGCCCCCTGGCCCCCAACTCCAGGCCGGCCTCCTCTGGGGCGTTTCCCCTCCCCCTGCGGCCGGGCTTGGTGAGGGTCACCCCAGCTGGCGAGGGGAGAGGCTGATGAAAACCTCCCGTCGCCAGCCCGGACCCCAGCTGCTCTCCCCAACCCCCAGCTTTCCAAGCTGGACCACCTGGAGTGGGGGGCGGGTAACAGCTCAGGAATCGTGGGGCAGCCACGCGGCCCGGCCGTCCCTCCCAGCTGCCCACAGGCTGGGGCCGCTGCAGAAACAGGGGTCCCGGAGCCTGGTCTGGTCCCCCTGCGGGGAGGGGCACGGGCAAGCCAGCAGGATCTCAGGCCGTCGGGTCCTCGGGGCTCTGTCCCTGCGCTGGGATGGACCCCCTGCCCTTGGCGGTCCCAGGTGTGGCTCATGCCATTCACTCAACGCATCTCTAGCACCTCCGGGGGTGTCCAGGACAAGAGGAGCTCGTTTACGTCAGACGCTGCGTCAGGCGGGACCCAAGAGGGGCCCCGCGGATGCCGGCCACTGCCTTGGCATTCCCCTCCCTTGGCAGGTGCCTCGTCCCCATGCAGGACAGCCCAAGGCAGAGCGACAGGACCAGGTCACACTCACGGCGAAGATGGCCATGCTCCTGGCTACTCGACTGACCCCAAGTCCCAGGCTGGGAGGCAAATCCGAGGGCAGGTGAGTCCCGGGCCGTTTTTATGCCTGACAATTTAAGAGGTGAGCCCGCCCAGTGCTACACCTGTGCCGCGCCCCCAGGCCCGGCCCGGCCACTTCATCCTCTAAAGCAGGTCCTCAATCAGGGGTCCTGTCCCCGGGGCACATGGCAGAGTCTGGAGGCGCTTGTGGTTGTCATGACTTGGCGGGGGATGTGGGCGGTGCTCTCGGCATCTAGGGGTGGGGGCAGCCTGGGCCCCAGACAAAGAACCGGCCCCAAAGGCCGTCGAGTCTGCAGCGTGGGCCTGATCCTGACGGGGCCCATGAGAGGCAGGCGACAAGGACAGTCTCCCCTGCGCTGGACGCCACACTGAGACCACGGTCCGCACTGTTTTCCTAAAACTGGACTCCCTGGCTCCTACGGCCCACAGAACAGCACAGAAGCAGAGCCCCCCGGCTGGGCCTTGGGGTCTTCCACAGCCCCCGCCACGCCAGCCTCCCTCTCGCAGCGCCCGCCCTGCCCCTGCTGCTTCTCCTCGTCCACCTCCATCCAGCGCTGGGCGTTTGGCCCGACGCCCAGGTCCTCTGTTTCCCAGAGTCTCGGTCGGAGGCCGGAAGTCCACGATCAAGGTGCCCGCAGAGTGGTTTCATTCTGAGGCCTCATCCCCTGGCTTGCAGACGGCCGCCTTGCCCTAATTGCCTCCCAAATTTCCCACCTCCGAAAACCATCACGGTTTCATTCTGAGGCCTCATCCCCTGGCTTGCAGACGGCCGCCTTGCCCTAATTGCCTCCCAAATTTCCCACCTCCGAAAACCATCACCCTGGGGCGGGGGGGGGGGGCGGGTGGAGGGAGGGGGGGATACACACGCCCAGCTACAAGCCCTGCCCCTCCCGGGCCCTGCACTGCGCCTCCATCTCCAGAAGACCCTCCTGCTCTGGGGGATGCCTCCCCCGTGTGTTGCTCACCCTCACCCCAGGGAGCCCCAGAGGGCAGTGTCCCCCACCCCCATGGGATCAGTAAGTCTTGTCTGGGTAGAGACTAGCAGCCTCTCTCCAGGTGAGCTTGGTCCCTCCAGGAGCCACGCCTGGGGCCTGCCTCGGGTATGTGTCCCGCGGAGCCCGCCGCCCTTCCCCCGGGTCACAGTCGGCCCCTCCCCTCCTCCCCGCCAAGGACGCCACACAGCCCTCCCTGAGCCTCTGGCCTCTGGAGAGGATAATAGAGCTCACTGCCATTAGCCAAGAAGAGGACCCTGGCGGCAGCACATAACGGCCTAATTTATGCTGAAATTATCGGTAATTTGGGCCATTGAAGCTCACGGGCTGATGACTGCTTTTGCCCTGAACACAGGATAAATATGAACTCTTTAGAGTGGCTGTTTCTGGGGTTATATTTTGGCATTTTGCTTTCTTTTTAACGTGTCCACAGCCGAGATATGAGCCCCTTCTGAGGCCGAGCTCCCCTCGCTTCTAGAAACTCGAGGCAGTGCTGGGAAACAGGCTGCCGGGCGGCCCGAGGCCCAGAGGGCCGGACGGTGACGGACGCTCAGAGGGGACCTGGCCGCCCACTGCCTGCTGACAAGTCTCTCCCATCTCGTTTGCATTTTTATTCCTTTACTGGCCTCTCCCTTGATGACCTTAATATCTGAAAACGGTAAAGGCAAATGGAGATTTATATTTGCATTTGTTTTGGCATCACCTAACGAGATTTGAGTTTCATTTGAAGCTGTTAAAAACACATTTCAAGAATATTGGCCAGAATTAAGAAGTTGAGCTGAGAACATTCTGGAGCATTGAGCCTTCCCAGCGAGGGCCAGCTCACAGCAGTCGTCAGTGGGAGACAAGTTCATCGCTGGACCCCTGACGCGGTTTTAGACGCCAGAGGGGCTCGGGGCACTGAGGCGTCTCGGGCCGCCTGGGGCCAGCTCAGGGCGAGCGGGCCGCAGCCCCTGACCGGGCCTCGGCTCTTCGGGTCCAGGACGGTCTCCTCCCCGTAAGGGCTCAAGGGGCAGTGACCCTAGAAGCAGGGACTACACCTCAGTCGAGGGCCAGGAGGCACAAAGTGTCGGACAGTGACCGGGGCTCCGCGGGCTGCCCGGTGTCACACGGCTCAGCCTGGCGCTGCAGCGTGACAGCCACCGAGGCCACTCGTGGACGGGCCACTGAGGCCTCGTGCCAATAAAATTTCACGAAATTGGGCAGAGGGCCAGGTCTGGCCTGCGGGCCATAGTGCGCGGACCCCACCGGCCTCCCTGGTCAGCTGTAAGGCTGGTCCCCCCAGTTCACGCAGGTCGTCGGCTGAATTCAGTTCCACGGTGTACGTGAAATGAATCTACCTTTCTGGGGGGACAGGAGTCAACGCCCCCGCTGGGGCAGGTCCCTGGGGCTCACGGGCCGTCTCCGGGCGGTTAGTGTGCTGACGGCCACGCCCACGCAGGAGTGGCCTCTGGGGACACAGCTGCCTCCCGGTGCCCCTCCCCGGCCTGTGACGGAGGCAGGGCGAAGGCGTGGCCGAGGGGCGATGGTGGTCCCCGGCCCAGCGAGGGAGGGGCGCAGGGCGCGGCGTGGAGGGCCGAAGCCCGTCTGCGGGACGTCACTGTCCCTCCGGGCAGCCGAGGTGAGCCTCGGGGAGGCGGGTGAGTTGGCGCCAGCGCCCAGTGAGACCCAGTTCCCTCCGGTCCGGCTGCGCTGAGCACGCGGGGCCTGCGGGTACAGACCCACCCGCAGGCTCTGCTTTCCCCATGGGAACGGAGCCCGTCGCGATGCCCGCACCTCCTGCTGCCAACCCGAGTCACGTCCATGAAGGCCCATCTGAGACAACGAGCTCCATCGAGCCGAACAGTGCGCGGCTTCCCCGTGATGAGTTTGAGGCTTCACGATATTTCTCCCCACCAGCCACGGTGAGAAGTGAATTCCCCTCAGCAGCGGGAGGAACGGCTGTGTCACCGCCCTCTTCCCTCCGCAGAAAACAGTGACACGCATCCTGACGCGGGAGAGAAGAACGAGCACACGTGCAAAACGCAGGGGTGATCACCCGCACGGTGAGCCGGCGAGTCGGGCGATCGCTGAACATCCTACCCTTGCTGATGAGGCCGGTATTAATCGACTTGTAGAACTTTGTACTTTGCTGTGGTTTCATTTCTCATTCCGAGCGGTGTTCGCTCCATCGCAGTGCTTGTCTTAGCTCTGTTATCTTCCCAGCTCTGCTATCTTCTTACTCTGAAAGAGGCCCCCTCACACCCCACCCCCAGGTTGCTCCACCTGAAAGGCGCCCCTCGGGCTCTGATCCGAGGGGCGTCAGGAAGTAGGCAGGGGCCGTGGAAGCTGGGGATGGGGTGGGCGGAGGCGGCAGGGAGGACAGGCTGAATGCTCCCTGC
Organism: Physeter macrocephalus; assembly: GCF_002837175.3. NCBI lineage: Eukaryota > Metazoa > Chordata > Mammalia > Artiodactyla > Physeteridae > Physeter > Physeter macrocephalus. Next base: position 104,338,755 of record NC_041229.1, on the reverse strand, counting down.
GGCGGACGGGCTGAACAGGACCAGGACGAGGACCAGGACTGGCGAGTCCCCAGAGCCGACTCCTGGGGGCCTGACGACCCCACGGGTGGGACCCCTCCTCCTGGCACTCTCTGCCCTCAGGTGCCACCCGCTCCCTGCCGGATCTGGGAGGCCGAGCACCAGCGATGTGCCGGGGGCGACCTGCACGAAACCGTGCAGGGCCAACCACTGGAACGTCTACAGGCCTTTGGATGCTTTGGCTATTGCTACACTTCCTCTTTCATTTATTTCACACATTTCTCCGGGGAGCCAACTCAATGTCATGTCCTGAGCAGGGGTGATGGATTCCCCAGGTGACTGACACCCCTGTGGCCCACAGAGCTAAGTGAGGAGAAATTTTCTTCCGTTCGGGATCCTGGTGTGATGGCTAGAGCTATGCAGCTGTCTTAAGACCATGAGGTCACAGGCACAAGGATAGGAAGCCAACGCTCTGAGGATGAAAGAGAGAACGAGCCTGGGTCGCTGAGTACCACGGAGCTAGCCCCGAGATGATGTCCGGCCCCCCTTCCTGGGAAGAGGAGTAATTCATGTCTCTGCTTTTAAGTCATTGGTGGTCCAACATTCTATTACTTGTAGCCAAAAGCGTCAGGACTGATCCACAAAGCAAAGCCTCTGAGCTATTAGGATGGGGATATTAGAACGAGCTTACGTGCTGATGGGAAAGATTAACAATTGGGAGAAGGGGGTGGGAGACCAAGGGGAGGGATCTTTGCTGGGGATGGAGGCATTAAATATACTTCAGTCGGGTGACAAGTGCTTTGATGGTGCAGCCAGCAGAGGTTTTTAACCCAGGCCTGGGGCAGGCGGGGGTAGGGAATACATTATCAGGGGAGCTTTCCTAGGCCTCTGTGCCAGGATCCCAAGGGTGAGCAAGAGTTGGGAGGCAAAGGGTCAGGAGAGGGGGAGGAGGGTGGACAATGGCAAGGGTGTTCCAGGCAGAGGGAATGGCATACGTGAGGCGCCCAGGTGAGCGGAATCACAGAGAGAAGGTCAGAGCCTATGGGAGCCTGGGTGGCAGGGCTGGGGAGGGAGGGAGAAGTGGGAGGTTTGTACCTCTTGGGTGCTGTGAGAATAACTCTACCATGAACATGGGTGTGCAAATATCTCTTCAAGACCCTGCTTTCAGTTCTTCTGAGCATAGACCCAGAAGTGGAATCCTTAGATCATATGGTGAGCGTGCGTTTATTTTTTTTGAGGAACCGCCATGCTGTTTCCACGGCAGCCACACCATTTTACATCCCCAGCTGCCCGCCGACAGACACAAGGTTCCAATTTCTCCACATTCTCACCAACACTTGTTATTTCCTTTTTCTTTCTTTCTTTCTTTCTTTTTCTTCCTGGTAGCCTTCCCGGTGGGTATGAAATGGTCTCCCCTTTTCGGTTTGCATTTCCCTAGTGATTAGTGCTGTCGGGCGTCTTTTCATGTGCTTATTGGCCATTCATGTATCTTCTCTATGAATGAAGTAAGGAATCTTTCTTTAGTCCTTTTGTGGCCAAATAATAAATACCCCAGGGTATGGTTTGATCACAGTTTGTTTATCCATTTGTTTGGACATTTGGGCTCTTTCTACGTTTTGTCTGTGATGAATAACGCTTCTGTGAACACCCCCGTACACGTTTTTGTGTGGCCCCATGTGTTCATTTCCCCTGGGGATGGAATTCCTGGGTCACATGGTAATTCCACATTTAACCTTTTGAGCAGCTGCCAGACTTTTCCAAAGTGGCCGCACCATTTTACATTCCCTGAATTCCGTCGTAATAGCAGAATTTCACAGAACAGAAGAAACACAGAGGTTCTGGAATTGAAAAGACCAGCGGGCCAGAGGGAATATACCTTACAAACCTAGACTTGGACACAGAGCAGAATTTTAGAGCTCTAGGGGCAAGGAGAAAATTCTAAAAGCTTCCAGAGAGAAGAGAAGACATTCACAGCCAGGAAACAAACCTCAGACTGACATCCGCTTCCCGTCAGCAACACGAGAAGAAAGGAGGTGACAGCAGCGTCTTCAGGGCTCGGAGGGAGGGTGAACCCGGATCCGGAGGCCTGGGCCTCCGAGTGACCCAGTGGGAGCCTCGCCGTTAACAAGACGTGAGCACACACTGCTAACACACAACCATAAAGTCGTTCACGTTTCAACAAAAGGCATCCTGGGGACTTGCCCGGCGGTCCAGTGCCTAAGACTCTGCGCTTTCACTGCAGGGGGCACGGGTTCCATCCCTGCTGGGGGAACTAAGATCCCGCAGGCTGCGCGGCTACGGCAAAAAAAAAAAAAAAAAAAAAAAAAAAAAAAGACAAAAGTCATCTTGAAGAAAATGAAAAGACAAACTAGTAGTTGGGGGATGTTTGCGATACACAAAACTGTGAAAGGATCAGCACTGAGAATATGTCAAGGCTTCCTAACAGATTAATGAGAAAAATTCACCCCAACACAGTGGACGAAAGACACGGGCAGGCTTTTCACAGAGCAGGAAGCACGGACGGCGATGCGCTGCAGAGAGATGCTCCCCGGCTGCCGATGGACCAGGACCAAACCAGGCTCCGCCTTACGTCCACTCAGTCCGCAGAAGACACAAGGGCAGGTCGGTGTGACCTCCTTCGCTGTCAGGTAGAACACAGATGATTCTGCTTCCTTGGATGGAATCCTCTGGTCAACCTGGACGTCCACCTAGGCCATGCCTCACAGCTCCTCTGTTGGGCCACCCAAGTGGGACTTCAGCCCTGTCTTCCCGGGAGATACGTTCCAGAATGTCCTCCGAGGCATCGTGTGTAGCAGCCAAACCGGGAAGCAGCCCAAACGCCGGATGATCAGGAGTCCTTCCTGGGGGACCTGCAGACCCTGCACGGAAGGCTCCGACTGGAGGCCCGGCCAGTTTGCCAGGGAGGCGGACCTGCAGGGTGCTGGGCTCGGAGGGGCCGTGGTCAGGGCCGTGTCCTGCACCCGCTCTGAAGTGTGAGTCGCCCCCCAGGACTGTGCAGCTGTACCCAGACATGGCGGCTGCAGGTCCCACCCAGAGGCCCCGAGAGACCCGGCCTCGGGTTCCCAGCCAGGCCGGTTCACGGCCTCCCTCCAGGAGGGCCGGGACCCACCGCTGCCCCTGGCCTCCCTCGGCCTGGATCTTGCTCCCCGCCCTGTGTCCCCTCATCACAGCTCTGGGGACACTCACACTCCTGGGCTTTGCTCTCCCCAAGGGCCTTCCCCGACCCCAGGTGCCCCTGCTCCGCTGCAGCCCACCTGAGCCTCCCGCCCGGGCCTGCCAGCCTGTCGGGCTTCTCTGGAGCCTCGGCCCAACGAAGGGGGCCAGCCCAGCGGGAAGTCGCCGCCTCCCCTTTCGCCAGGCCCGCCAGGCCCTGCCGCGTCTCCCGCCTCCTTCCACCTGCCCTGCTCTCTGCCTTTAGGCCCCCAATGGATCTTCAGGCCCAGGTTCCCAGCCTGGCACCGCTGACCCTGGGGCAGTAACTCTAGCGGCCTCCCCGGCCTCTACCCCGCCAGGGGCCAGCAGCAGCCTCCCCGCAGCGCGGCCACAAGCGTCCGCACAGGAGCAGAGCCGCTTGGGGGCCTGCAAGGAGGGCGAGCTGTGACCTGGACCCTAAGAGCTCCTGCTCGTGCGGCCCCGGCCTCACCTGTGTCCCCGACACCCACAGGACAGGACAGGGCAGGACCCCACGGGGTGAGAGGTGAGGATGGTGCCTGTGGCCGCCGGCCCCCTCCCGGGCCGAGGACCTGGACACAGGAGCGCAGGGCCGCGTCTCCCCACCTCAGCAGAGACAGCGGGGCCTCTCCCACCATCCTCTCCGGGGATGGAGACGGACCCGCTGCCCTCAGGGCCGGGCCTGGCGACCTTCTCCCCAGAGAGGGGTCAGCTCGCCTGCCCCTGGCACCGCCTCGGGGAGGTGCACCTTAGGCCAGGTCGGAGGGCACAGGCGGGTCAGGCAGAGGCCTCTTGATGGCCTGGGCATCCCGGCTGGTAGGACACCGTCTACCAGCTGAATCCGGTCTGGGGTGAGCATCCCCCCGAGTGCAGAGCCCTCACCTGCAGAATCATTCCAAGGGCCACCAGAAATCCCTCCCGGTCGCCACGGCGATGCTTTGTTTTCAGAGTAAACTCCCGGAGAATGTGTTCCACGATGGAGACCAAGGTGTCCCGGGCAGGGACGGCTGCAGGAGACCACACAAGTCCCGTCTAGCACGTTGACACTTGTCTGGGCCTGCAAAGGTCACCTGGCAGCCTAAATGCCAGTGAGGACAGGGCTGGTCTGCGCCCCACTGGCCCAGCCTGGGGTCAGCCCTCCTGCGGAGCGGGAGGGAGGCCAGGTGATGGGGGGTGGGGGCCCTCAGGGGCCCTCTTGGGGCAGAGCCCCCAGCACCCAGCTCAGGGTATCGTCTGGAAGCAAGTATGCAGCCTTGTGTTTCTGCAACACAAACGTCCAGCAACACCGTGATGGACAAAATGGTGCTCGTGTGCTCAAGGGATCCTGCAGAGCCAGAGCGCTAGCGACAGGCGGCCACACAGAGCCACACGGGCGGCACGGGACCCGACGGAGCGCAGGGTGTGGCGCTGCGTCCCCGAGGCTCCGGGCCGGTGCGGGCGGCGGGTCCTGAAGGTGGGGTCGGGGCTTCAGGGCGTCTGCCTGGTTCCAGGTGGGTCCCTACAAAACCCCGCCTCATCGCATCTACGCTGTGCCGCAAGTCTTTCCTTGAAGTCTGTGATTCTGGGCTGATGGCCAAGCGCCCCATGTTCTCATTTTGACTTTTCTGTGCTCCTGGACCACCGCCCCCTGCGGAGTGTCGGCTCCGTGGGGCGGGACCACGGGGTCCCCAGGGCCTGGCGTGTAGCAGGAGCCAAACCAAACCCAGACTGGACCCGGGGTTAAAGGTGGGCCGGGTGCAGCTGCCCCCGCCCCACCTCGGCCCCAACCCGTGCGCGGCCCAGGCCTCTCCCAAGAGGCCAGGTGCCCGCAGAAAATGCGGGATTAGCAGAGCTTAGGTCCAGGGTCCTGAAATGGCCCATAATAGGCCCCGGTGGGAGATGGGGGCTGGGCCGCCCGGCTGAGACGGGAGGGGGAGGGGATGATGTCTCCCCGCCCAGCTCTCGGCTGTGCCCCTCCAGGCCGGTGTGGCGCATCGGCTCCCCTGCTTGGCTGGCCCCTCTCCCAGGCTCTGGGCTCGGGAGCTCTTTGGCGTTGCCTCCCTAACGGCCTTAATAATGTCTCGGGTGAGCTCTAATGCGAGTAATCTTGCCTCCCACTCACAGATTTCAGAAAAGAAGCATACAATGGCCCTAGTCCAATTTAGCAGAGAAAATAAAATAGAAAAATAATAGTAAAAATTACTGTGCAACTTTCATCAACTTTTTTTTTTTTTTTATAATCTGCTTGCTTACTTGTTTTCCCTCCTGTTTTCCTGAATTTCCAACGATGCGGAGGTTATGATTAATTTCTGGACAGGGTAACCTTTTTGGAAATGCACCCTCTCCACAAATAAACAGCTGCTCGTGGTAATTAAACTAATGTCATCCTGGGCCCCAACTGTTCGTGCTAATAAGGCTAATTGACAACAGCAAGCATTAACCGCGGTTAGTCACATGTGTCTAACAGCATCACTGGTGCCTGTAATTTTCTACATGGAGGTGGTTTTACATCTGTTTCCAGTCTCTGTCTGCTTTCAGGCTTTGGACTCTGGGCTGTGCATTTCTCTGAAAAGGATCCCCTTTCTGCCTGGCACTCAATAGCCAGGTTCTCTCTCTCTTTTTAAACATCTTTATTGGAGTATAATTGCTTTACAATGGTGTGTTAGTTTCTGCTTTATAACAAAGTGAATCAGTTATACATATACACCTATCCCACCCCTCTAGGTGGTCACAAAGCACCGAGCTGATCTCCCTGTGCTATGCGGCTGCTTCCCACTAGCTGTCTATTTTACATTTGGTAGTGTATATATGTCCATGCCACTCTCTCACTTCGTCCCAGCTTACCCTTCCCCCTCCGCATATCCTCAAGTCCATTATCTAGTAGGTCTGTACCTTTATTCCCGTCTTGCCCCTAGGTTCTTCATGCCTTTTTTTTTTCTTAGATTCTTCCGACTTACTTCACTCTGTATGACAGACTCTAGGTCCATCCACCTCACTACAAATAACTCAATTTCATTTCTTTTTATGGCTGAGTAATATTCCATTGTATATATGTGCCACATCTTCTTTATCCATTCATCTGTCGATGGACACTTAGGTTGCTTCCATGTCCTGGCTATTGTAAATAGAGCTGCAATGAACATTTTGGTACATGACTCTTTTTGAAATATGGTTTTCTCAGGGTATATGCCCA
>NC_041229.1:104331998-104332340 GCF_002837175.3 Physeter macrocephalus | reverse complement strand
ACTGTAGCTTTGTAGTATAGTCTGAAGTCAGGGAGCCTGATTCCTCCAGCTCCGTTTTTCTTTCTCAAGATTGCTTTGGCTGTTCGGGGTCTTTTGCGTTCCCATACAAATTGTGAAATGTTTTTGTTCTAGTTCTGTGAAAAATGCCAGTGGTAGTTTGATAGGGATTGCATTGAATCTGTAGATTGCTTTGGGTAGTAGAGTCATTTTCACAATGTTGATTCTTCCAATCCAAGAACATGGTATATCTCTCCATCGATGTGTATCATCTTTAATTTCTTTCATCAGTGTCTTATAATTTTCTGCATACAGGTCTTTTGTCTCCCTAGGTAGGTTTATTCC
>NC_041229.1:104300788-104331475 GCF_002837175.3 Physeter macrocephalus | reverse complement strand
TTTTTCACCATTGAGGATGATGTTGGCTGTGGGTTTGTCATCTATGGCCTTTATTATGTTGAGGAAAGTTCCCTCTATGCCTACTTTCTGCAGGGTTTTAAAATCATAAATAGGTGTTGAATTTTGTCGAAAGCTTTCTCAGCATCGATTGAGATGATCATATGGTTTTTCTCCTTCAGTTTGTTAATATGGTGTACCACATTGACTGATTTGCATATATTGAAGAATCCTTGCATCCCTGGGATAAACCCCACTTGATCATGGTGTATGATCCTTTTAATGTGCTGTTGGATTCTGTTTGCTAGTATTTTGTTGAGGATTTTTGCATCTATGTTCATCAGTGATATTGGCCTGTAGTTTTCTTTCTTTGTGACGTCTTTGTCTGGTTTTGGTATCAGGGTGATGGTGGCCTCATAGAATGAGTTTGGGAGTGTTCCTCCCTCTGCTATCTTTTGGAAGAGTTTGAGAAGGATAGGTGTTAGCTCTTCTCTAAATGTTTGATAGAATTCGCCTGTGAGGCCATCTGGTCCTGGGCTTTTGTTTGTTGGAAGATTTTTAATCACAGTTTCAATTTCAGTGCTTGTGATTGGTCTGTTCATATTTTCTATTTCTTCCTCGTTCAGTCTCGGAACAGGTTCTCTTTTCAAAGGTGGAGAACAGAGCACTGAGATAAAACATTTCGTGTTGGCTAGTTTTTAAAATAAAGAACGTCAGCTCCAATGAAATCAGCACATCCTAGGATTTGGTGTTTATTATCATGGACACACTCTTGATATCACGGATGAAACAGATGCTCAGAACTCAGACGCAGGATTCACCCAAGAAATATCACAATAGAGAAAGAAAGGCCTCCCCCGTTTTTTTTTAATAGCACGTTTCAAAGTTTTATTTTTACTGTTATTGAGAGTGCTAAAAAGAACTGTTTTCTTTTGTTTGTGTTTTTTGGCTGCGCTGGGTCTTTGTTGCAGCACGTGGGGCTCTTCGTTGCAGGCTTCTCTCCAGTTGTGGCGCACACGCTCAGTAGTTACAGTGTGTGGGCTTAGTTGCCCCGCGGCATGTGGGATCTTACTTCCCCGACCAGGGATTGAACCTGTGTCCCCTGCATTGGAAGGTGGATTCTTAACCACTGGACCACAGGGAAGTTCCAAGAAAGGCCCTTTTTAAAACGCAGTTTTCAATTCATTTGAGTGGCCTTAATAATTGTTCCTGACATGTGAAGAAGCAGAACAAGCAGAGGATAGACAATACCATGAAAAACTGAGCACAATAGATACATTAAAATGTAAATCATGGGTAAGACTAGGTGATGAAATTGCAGGTGACCTCTTTTTTTCTTTGTGCCTCTCTTTATGTTCTGCAGTTTCTGTAATGAGCTTGCATTGCCGCTGTAATCAGAGGGAAAGGGTTTTATGAGTTATTTCATGTTGGCTCTTGTCTTTCAGTCCAGTCTACACAAACTGTTAGATTATTTTCCCTGCAAAATCATGTCATTCCCTGTTAAATAAATAAACAATAAAAAAAGAAAGGCCCTAAAATCCAATATACTTTTTAAAAATTAAATCATTAAATTATTAATTTATTTATTTTTGGCTGTGTTGGGTCTTCGTTGCCACACATGGGCTTTCTCTAGCTGCGGCGAGCAGGGGCTACTCCTCGTTGTGGTGTGCGGGCTTCTCACTGCGGTGGCTTTTCCTGTTGCGGAGCATGGGCTCTAGGCGTGCAGGCTTCAGTAGTTGTGGCACACAGCCTCAGTAGTTGTGGCTCTCAGGCTCTAGAGCGCAGGCTCAGTAGTTTTGGCGCACGGGCTTTGTTGCCCCTCAGCATGTGGGATCTTCCCAGAACAGGGACAGAACCTGTGTCCTCTGCATTGGCCGGTGGATTCTTAACCACTGTGCCACCAGGGAAGTCGCAATACACTTTTTTTTTTTTTTTTTTTTTTTTTTTTGCGGTACGCGGGCCCCTCACTGCTGTGGCCCCTCCCGTTTTGGGGCGCGGGCTCCGGGCTGTCCTCTGCATTGGCCGGTGGATTCTTAACCACTGTGCCACCAGGGAAGTCGCAATACACTTTTTTTTTTTTTTTTTTTTTTTTTTTTTTGCGGTACGCGGGCCTCTCACTGCTGTGGCCTCTCCCGTTGTGGAGCGCAGGCTCCGGACGCGCAGGCTCAGCGGCCATGGCTCACGGGCCCAGCCACTCCATGGCATGTGGGATCTTCCCGGACCGGGGCACGAACCCGTGTCCCCTGCATCGGCAGGCGGACTCTCAACCACTGCGCCACCAGGGAAGCCCGCAATACACTTTTTAAAGAAAGCAAAACAACCAAATATATTTTTATACCACCAGAAATTCTATGAAAATGAAGTGTTTAAAATCCCCATCAAGGAAACTTCTCACATGGGTGTTTGCTCTGCTGGCATCATCTCTCCACCCTGGCATGGAGGGAGCTCTGAGGGGCAGAGGCAGCGTCTACATGGATCATAGCAAACGGAAGCCGGTGCTGAATTTCATCCCTGAGGCAGGATATTGGTGAAAGTTCTGGGACAGAGTAGTCTAACAAGGAAGATCTCTGAAGCAAGCTTTCCATGGTGGTCCCTGCACCCCTATGGACCTGGAATCGTTGTGGGGGTAGTGTTTCAGAGAGAAAACCTGGGCTTCCCCTGGGTTTAAAAAGAATATGTCAGGATTCAAGCAGAAAGGAGGGCGACAGGGGTGCACTGGAGTGACTTGCCATCAGTGCCCCTCAGATCTGCTTTACCAGGCTGGGGGCTCCACCTGCTGTGAATGTCGGCTGTTAACCTCTCAGTGCCACCCCTTCTCTGGAGAGGTGCCCTCAGCTGATAGAAATCGCGTTTCCCCACCCTGTGCAGGGGTGGCCAGAGCCAGTGACTGACTGACCCAGGCATAAAGGACCAGCCTCTTAATCGGTATGCTCCAAGATATGGCTGTGGAAAGACAATCTTCCTAGCTCAGGGTGTCAGAGGTCAGGGTCCAGGGCTGGCAGAGAAGCTGGAAATGTAGGGGAGAAATTCTGGAAGCAAGAGAGATGCAGAAAGAGTAAGACCTAGAATCTGAGTATAAACTCTGCCCAGGGGAATTCCCTGGTGGTCCAGTGGTTAGGACTTGATGCTTTCACTGCCCTGGCCCGGGTTCAATCCCTGGTAGGGGAACTAAGATCCTACAAGTTGCATGTGTGGAAAAAAAACCAAAGAAACCAAAAAAACCACGCTCCCCAGATCCCGAGATAACCACCAAACAATACATGCATAGCAGAGACCCGAGCGAGCTCGGTAAAAAAGCAGGCAGATATGACAGAGGGGTCTACCCTTGAAAGACATAAGTGCATAAGGGTGATATTCATGAGTCTTCTACTCTTTTGACTGGATATATCCCCCAGCTTATACAGAGCTTAGTGGCAGAAAGCTGAAGCCTTACTGGTTTGAGGTGTCAGAGGATAGAGTGTGGGCTGGCAGAGCAGCTAGAAAATTAGGTGTTAACCTCCCAAATAAGGGGGCTACAGAAGGGCCGAGCTTCCAAATTTGAAAATAAATTCTGTTAAGTAAGCAGAGGGCAGGCTACAAAGGCTACAGCTGGAAGCTGAAACACTGAGCAGAAATGTCAGCTGCTACATACTGTGGAGGAGTTTGTGGAGTCTGAAACTTTACAGTTTCAGACCAGTCAAGTTAACTGCCTACAGAGCAAAACCAACACGCTTCAGAAGAACATAACAGAATCCAAAATTGCTACAAAATATTACTCACACTGTCTAGTTATCAACAAAAAAATAACTAGACCTACAAAGCAACAGGAACTTGCGATCCATATTCAGGAAAAAGGCAGTCTACAGAAACTGACCCCAAATGGACCCAGAGGTTAGATTTAGCAGATAGACTTCGAAGCAGCTATTATAACATAAATATGCTCAAAAAATTAAATAAAATATGATTAAATAGTTAAAGGAAAACATAGTCTTAATCAGTAAACAGATGGCAATACAACAGAGAAAAGGGAACTACAGTAAAGAATCAAATGGAAATTCTAGGGGCTTCCCTGGTGGCGCAGTGGTTGAGAGTCCGGACACCTGCCGATGCAGGGGACATGGGTTCATGTCCCGGTCCAGGAGGATCCCACATGCCGTAGAGCGGCTGGGCCCGTGAGCCATGGCCGCTGAGCCTGTGCTCCGCAACGGGAGAGGCCACAGCAGTGGAGAGGCCCGCGTACCGCAAAAAAAAAAAAAAAAAAAAAAAAAAAAAGGAAATTCTAGAGTTGAAAAGTAAAATAACATAAATGAAAACTTCACTAGACAGGCTTAACAGCTTACTGGAGATGGTAGGAGAAAGAATCTGTGAACTTGAAGATAGATAAATAGAAATTAACCAACCCATAAAGCACAGAGGAAAAAGACTGAAGGAAAAGGGACAGAGCATGAGAGGCCTGTGGGATGATATCAAGCAGTCCAACACACATGTAATTGGAATCCCAGAAGGAGAGGCGAGGAGGAGAAGGGAGGGCATGGGAGGGAAAAGGAGAAAATCAGAAAAAAAATATATGAAGAAATAATGATCCCAAATTTCCCAAACTTTGGCACATCACAGACAAACTGCTAAAAGCCAAAGCCAAAGAGAAAATCGTGAAAGCTGTAAGAGAAAAAAACAACACACTACATACAGGGAAACAACACTGTATGTTCATCAGATAATGGAACAACATATGCAAAGTGCTGAAAGAAAACAAAAGCGTGCAAAAGAATGACACTGGACCCCTATCTTATACTACTCGCAGAAAATTAACTTGAAATGAATTAAAGACTTAGGTAAGACCTGACACATAAAACTCCTTGAAGAAAACATAGAGAAAAGGCTCCTTGACATTGGTCTTGGCAATAATTTTTTGGATATGACACCAAAATCATAAGCAACAAAAGCAAAAATAAACAAGTGGGACTACATCAAACTAAAAAGGTTCTGCACAGGACTTCCCTGGTGGCACAGTGGTTACGAATCCGCCTGTCAATGCAGGGGACACAGGTTCGAGCCCTGGTCCGGGAAGATCCCACATGCCGTGGAGCAACTAAGCCCATGCGCCACAACTATTGAGCCCATGCACCACAACTACTGAGCCCACGTGTTGCAACTACTGAAGCCCACGCGCCTAGAGCCCGTGCTCTGCCACGAGAAGTCACCGCAATGAGAAGCCCTCGCACTGCAACAAAGAGTAGCCCCTGCTCGCCGCAGCTAGAGAAAGCCTGTGTGCAGCAATGAAGACGCAATGCAGCCAAAAACAAACAAACAAACAAATAAATAAAATAAAAAGGTTCTGCACAGCAAAAGAAACAACTGGCAAAATGAAGAGGCAACCTACAAATGGGAGAAAATACTTGTAAACCATATATCTGATAAGGGGTTAAACTACAAAAGATTTAAGGAACTCACAGAACTCAACAGCTAAAACCCAAATAATCCAAAAGGGGGCAAAGGACCTGAATATACATTTTTACTAAGGCATACAAATGGCCAACAGGTACGTGAAAAGGTGTTCAATATCACTAATCATCAGAGAAATGTAAATCAAAACTACAATGAGATATCACCTCACACTTGTTAGAAAGGCTATTATCAAATAGACAAGAAATAAGTGTTGGTGAGGATGTGGAGAAAAGGAAACCCTTGTGCACTGTTAACGTAAGTTGGTGCAGCCATTACGGAAAACTATGCAGTTTCCTCAAAAAATTAAAAATAGAACTACCATACGACCCAGTAATCCCAATTCCGGGTATGTATCGGAAGGAAATGAAATCACTATCTCATCATATACGGTGCTTGTTATGTTGTGGTACGTTCCTTCTATACTCAGTTTGTTGAGAGCTTTATCATGAAAGGATGTTGAATTCTGTCAAATGCTTTTTTCTGCATCTGCTGAGATCATCGTTATGTTTTATCCTTCATTCTATTAACACGTTGTATCACATCAGGTGTGTATTCTTGTGTGCTCCCCGCCCCCCTCCCCCATGCTCCCACAATCCCATACTCATTGCAGACCTGTTTTCCCTTGGTCATCCATTTGTGCTTTAATGTGACCACATTTTATATACTTTCCAGAAAATGCCATTTTGGCTCAATGATGTCCTGCAGATACCCCTTCAGGTCAACTGAGCAAGGGCTAAGGGATTATCCTTTATCCTGCTTAGAATTCCAAACACAACTTCAATCTGAGGAATCATGTCTTTTCTAATTCTGGACAATTACCAGCAAATATATGCTAACATTTGTTCAAATATTGCTTCTCCACAATCTTCTGCAACTCTCCTTAGACCATGTTACAGCCTCTTGATCCATCCTCCAAACCCTGCAAGTTCTCTCATCATTATTTTCTCGTCATGCAAGGTTCTGGCTGAAGTTCTCAGAACTATCTTCTAATACATCAGTTCTCTACTATGTCCAGAGTTAATCCTGTCTATTGAGGGGTTTTCTTTTAATTTCAATGACTGTATTTTTCATCTCCAAGATTTCTAATTGTTTTTTTTTCCCCCTCCACTTCTTCTAGATGTTTTGTTCATAACTTTGTGTTTCTTTGGGTGGGGAGGAGTATCTTCATTTCCGTGTATCTTCATTCCTCTCCTTGAGCCTCCTAAACATCATTTGTCTTTATCAAACTAGTCTATAAAATTAGTTTCATCTGAAGTGGATCCTAAATATTGAGTTGGATAATTTTTTGATAACATTAGAATTCCGTTATGTATTTTGGAATTTGGTGTTAAGGTCTTCTCAGGTCGGCATGGTTTTCTTTTTCTTTCTCCCTCTGCGTTCACTGTTTTGTCTAATGATTTTATGGTTGTCTGTCCTGGCTCCAAACCATCTCCTGTGGTGCAGTCATCAACTGTGGGGGCAGGCTGACCCAGGCTCGGGTCCCCAGCTGCTCTGTGACAGCTGCAGCCCCAAGCAGAGGTTGGCTCCCTTTTCCCGTTCGTTTCACAAGCAAGTGAGCCCACCGCAGACCCCCACCTGCGTGGACCTCTGTGAATAGCTGTTACTCTGCCGCAGCGCCTCAGTTCCCAGGGGCCACCGCCTGTTTCTAGACCTGGATCTTCAACCCTTCTCTCCAGTTCCCATCTACTTCGTTTCTGGTCCTGTGAGATGTTTTCCTTACTTTGGAGTCCAGCAATGCCTTTCCAGTTTTCTCTTTTCAACGTTCTGGACTGTGTCTAACGTACCAAGTTTATCTTGTGGCAACGTTGAGATCAGGTGGCAGACGTACTCTGTCAACTTGACTAAACGTTCAAATCACTTCTTTAAAAGCTACCTAAAACTCCACAGCATCAAACACTCCCAGGAGTCTCCTGTAAGGACCATATGATCCATCTGAAGGGTCTCAGTGAAGCTTAGTAACAAGCATCTGTCTCCACTGTCCTCCTTATCACTCCCAACCCACCTGATACATTTCAGATGCCTAAGTCATCACCTTGGCCAGTGCATTTGCCCCCGACCAGCTCATCCTTTTGAGACACGACTGGCAACTGTTTTCGCCGTTGGACCACCTAAGCTAGTGTCCACACTCTCCCCCAGCCAGGAAATGAGCGAGCCAGCCCCCAAACTCCATCTCACCACCTGCTTTCCTGGGCCATTCCTGCTGCCACTGTTGCCAGCTGGGCTCTCCAGGAAGCAACACTGACACAGAGTTAGGAATACAAAAGGCTTACCTGTCTGTGAAAGGAGAAGGGGAGAAGTTAGATTGGATGGGTGCTGTCAGCCTGTGATGTAGACACAGTAATTCTCTTTCAGCCCAACATGGAGAGGGAGCCCTGGGGCAAAGATCATTATCTGGAGAAGCCCCATATTTGGGAGAAACGGCTAGGCCTTTGTACAACCATCTTGTTCAGTGACGGGCTGAGGGCCAGTAGAGCATGACTGAGGCCAGAAAGCTGAGCAGACCTTGAAGGAGCTATTAGCTCGAGGTTGTCAGCCAACCCCATTCGTTGAAGATGGACAACCAGTCCTTTCAAGTCCTTTCCAAGCAGAGTAGCACATCTCTGTTGTCTGCTGCAATCAGGTATAATTCTATTTTACCCCTCTATTAACTTCTAGTTGCACATTCTTTTAGTGGTGACCCTAAAGAGTACAGTATGCATCCTTATTAGAGGGTTATTAGTACTTTCAATTAACTAGATGATGCCAGGACCTTGAAGGCAAACTGTTTACTTCCTTCTGACTTTTGCCTTTTGTACTGCAGGAGAACTTTTTTTTTTTTTTAATTTGAAGTTAATTCGCTAGTGAAATTAGACATTTGCTTATTCGTTTAAAAAACTTTTTGGGGGCTTCCCTGGTGGCGCAGTGGTTAGGAATCCGCCTGCCACTGCAGGGGACACGGGTTCGAGCCCTGGTCTGGGAGGATCCCACATGCCGCGGAGCAACTAAGCCCGTGCGCCACAACTGCTAAGCCTGCGCTCTAGAGCCTGTTAAGCCACAACTACTGAGGCCCGTTGCCTAGAGCCCGTGCTCCGAAACACGAGAAGCCACTGCGATGAGAAGTCTGCACACTGCAACGAAGACAGCCCCCGGTCGCTGCAACTAGAGAAAGGACTTTTACATTTTTGGGTCTTACGTTTCAATCTTTAATCTATTTTCAAGTTGATTTTTGTGTATAAGGGTCCAATGTCTTTCTTTTGCATGTGGATATCCAGTTTTCCCAGCACTATCTTAATTCAAGTGTATTTTCAACCCCACAAGACAGTTATATTCATTTCTTTTTACAACTTATTTCCTTTTCTGGTGCTCTCAATTCTGGCTGCCTTGTTAGGCTTCCATCTGGGAGGATTTCCTTCTGGCTGGAAAACTCCTTTCAGTGCATCTCTACTGGAGTTGAAATGTTTTTGTTTTTCTGAAAATATTTTTATTTTGCTTTCACTTTGGAGGAAAATTTGCTAAGTATTCTAGGCTGGCGCCTTTTTCTTCTGGCATATGATGTCATTCCATGTCTTCTGGCTTTCCTCATTTCTGTTGAAAATAACGTCTATTAAAGACAAAGTCTTTTTCTCAGGTGCTTTCAGATTTTCTCTTTGGGTTTTTGTTTGTTTGTTTTTTACGGTACGCGGGCATCTCACCGTTGTGGCCTCTCCCGTTGCGGAGCACAGGCTCCGGACGCGCAGGCTCAGCGGCCATAGCTCACGGGCCCAGCCGCTCCGCGGCATGTGGGATCTTCCCGGACCGGGGCACGAACCCGTGTCTCCTGCATCGGCAGGCGGACTCTCAACCACTGCACCACCAGGGAAGCCCTCTCTTTGGTTTTTGATAGCCTTACTATGACTACCATAGAGCACTAGTTGTGGTTCTCCTTTGAATTTATCCTCCTTGGGCATACACAGAATTTCTTAAATCTATAGCTTAAGTCTTTGATAGTTTTGGTGTCTCTTCTACCCCATTCTTTCTCCTTCCCTTTCTGGGACTCCAAATACATGCATGTTACGTTTTTACTGTATCCTTTATTTCTCTTAGGTGCTGTTCTGTATTTTCAATCCTTTTCCTCTCCTACTTGTCTGAATGTTTTCTACAAACCTACATTAAGTCCATAAATCTTAACTTCTGCTTTGTCCAATCTGCTTTTAAATTCATTTATTGGGTTTTAAATTCCAATTACTGCATGTTTCAGTTTTAGAATTTCCCTTTGAAATTTTTTTTGGCTGGGGGGATAGATTCCAGTCCTTTAGTGGTCATCTATTTTCTTGACTATATTACCACATTTTAAAGTCTAAAAATACTTGGCATGTTCTGTCTCTTGGCACGTCTAAGAAATTTTTATTGAAAGCCAACATTGTGTATGAAAAATGGTAGTGGCTTTGGGTGGTGCAGTTTTCCTTGAGAGGGAATTTGTTTCTTCTGGTAAGACTGGTCTTTGCTCTTACTTCTAGGCTGTGGTCCTTTGGTGGTTTTGCTGTTTACCAGTCCCTCCTCCTCGAGTCCCTAAGCTCCAATCCTGCTTCCCCAACACTTAGCTGTCTAGACTCTTCTTAGCTGCTATTTTCTACTTGGCTTTTTGGCATCTCTCCCTGCACAATTTAGGACTCATCACAGGCCTTGAGAGAAAGAGCAGTGAATGTCAGGCTCACTTTATGATCCTCTTTTCTCCAGGATCTTGTCCCTTCTGTCTTGGCTTCTTCCGTCACCCTTCACTCCAAGGTCTCCCCAGCCCTGCAAGGCTGCTGAAAGCTCGGAGCCTCTGCTTTCTGCTGGGCCTCGTGTGACTTAATCAGCAAAAGCCAAAAGGGGAAAAAGTGGTAACGAATATCAGATTCACTTCAGTGCATTTCTCCTCCGCGCACCTGCGGCCTTGTTTGCTCTCCAGTGCCTTCAAAGAGCTAGTTTTATTATTTAGTTATTTTGGCTGGGCCGCGCGGCATGCAGGATCTTAGTTCCCCAACCAGGGATCTAACCCGCGCCCCCTGCAGTGGAAGCGCAGAGTCTAAACCACTGGACCGCCAGGGAAGAAGTCCCGAAGAGCTAGCTTTTTAAAACTTGTTGTTGGCAGGATGTTTAATCTGATAAAACCACTCATAGCTGGAAATGGAAGTCCTGTTCCTTGCATTTCTAGTAATGACGATGGGCTGCTACAATTTATAGTTCGATGCACAGTCCTCACACGGTGTTTTTAACTCTAAATTTTGCTTTGCCTCTTACTGTCATGTTTTCTGTTTGCACTTTCCACTTTTTCTATTCATTTATTTTCAGCCTTTGTCATTTTTATGACTTTCATATAAACAACACATTGCTGGGTTTTATTTTCAACCCCAGTCTGACCATGCCTTTTAAAGAGAATCTAGATGTAGTGTAGCAACTTACGTCCTTTCTTTTCTTTGTTTGGGGGTGGGGGTGGATTAGGGGACACTCTCTCTACCCCAAAGCTCAGAAATAAGTGAAAATTAGCACTTGGGAGACACATGGAGAAAACCGAGTTAGAAAGTCTAACCAGAGATGTGTGACCAAATGCACCTGCTAACCCCTCACTCCTGACTCAGACAGCTGCATACCTAACCACTAGCAGAGCTGGACAGCTTGCACACAGACAACAGACCAGAGCACACTCCTCTGCAGGCCAGCAAATGCAAGGAAGACCACATGAGGCTCTTGAAACGAAGTGTAGATCCTCTCCGCATTAACCAGATAAATCACTGTGACCTCCCCTGAGACTGAGAGATGAGGGAAAGAGAGGCCAAGAGTGTTAACTCTAGCATTAAGATTCCACAGAGAAACCTGAGACCCGCAGCTGCCCCTCACATTGCTCAGTGCTTCAGCCTTTTCCCCCATTAGACTTAGCCATTAAGCCAGGGTCAGTAGCTGGGCCCCTAAGAAGGTGCTGGGCCCACTTTCATGCCACTCCCTCAATGCTGCCCCTTTATTATCTTAATGTAACAAGAGCTTGGTGAGAGCCTTAGAGGAGCCAGTAAATATTGCCCCCTCCCCCGCCGGCCTTTAACCCCCAAAGCATCCCTCTGGGAAATAAAACACAGCAAATGGATTCAAAATACCCATTTTATTAATGAGCCTGTCTTGAAGGACACGGCTTGGATGTTCCCTAATACTTGACCCCTAGGTTAAATGCACCCACCTGCTCACAGGAAGCACTCAACAAACACAGGCCTCTCCCCACACAAGGACAAAAGCCTCCTGTATGAAAAGGGCAAACCCAGAAGGCAGCTTCTCCATGGGCAGGCAAAGCCACACTGGATTCCAGAAAACACTAACCCAAGCATGCCCAAGATCCTGTTCCCAAATCCCTCTTCTGCTGGAGAGGAATGGCAATTCCATGACTGCTTATGTGACATGGGGAATGAGTTCTCAACAGTGCTCATCTTTCTCCTTTCCCTTATCTTAAGGAAAAAAAAAAAAAGGTATAAATCACATATAATAAAACGCATAGGTTTTAAGTGTAGAGTTCGGCGAATTTTGACAAACGTCTACACTCGTGTAACCACGATCACAAGCAACATGCAGATTTCCATATTCCTTTATTACCAATCCCTCCACCCCCCGCCCCCCCCCCCCGCCCGGCTTCTCCTTCAGGACCAAACAGTGTTCTGATTTTCAGCACCATCCATCAGTCTGGCCAGTTCTAAAGCTTCATATAAAGACATACGGTACGTACTCCATGTGTCCTGCTAAATGTGCTTTTGAGATTCATACAACATGCTGCATTTATAATAGTTCATCCCTATTTATTGCTGATATTCTATTCTATTAACATACTACCATCTGCTTACCCATTTTCCTGCTGTTGGACATGTTTTTGATCTTTCATTATTATGAACAAATTGACAACAAACATCTTGTTCGTCTTGTGGACATACATTGAGTTCTACTAGCTCCACATTTTCATCAGTATCTGGTACTCTTGGTCTTCTTAACTTTGGCCATTCTGCTGGATGGGAAATGGTAGATTTTTGCGATTTTAATTTGCATCCCCTAGTGACTAATGCCTTTAAACAACGTCTCATGTTCTTATTGGTCACTCGTGTATCTTCTTTGTGATGATCTGTTCAAGTCTCTTGCCCATTTATTAAATTGGGTTTTTCATCTCATTTGTGATTTGCATTTTTCTATTTTCTGGATATGAGTCCTTTGTCAGGACACACAGAGATTACTCTTTTCCTGGCAGTCCATGGCCTACCTGATCATTTTGAGGGACAGAAAAATGTTATTCTGATGGAAGCCCCATGTCTTTTCCCTTATGATCTGCGCTTTGTGTCCTAAGAATTCTTTGCCCATTCCAAAGCTGATAAGGTATTTTTGTTTTCTTCTAGAAGCTTGTGTAAGTGCTTATGGTTTTAGACCTATCATAGATTTCATTTTGTTTTTTTTGGCTGTGACATGTAGCTTACGGGATCTTAGTTCCCTGACCAGGGATTGAACCCGGGCCCTTGGCAGTGAAAGCACGGAGTCCTAACCACTGGACCTCCAGGGGATTCTCCCTACCATCTATTTTGTATTAATTTTTGTATATGCTGTTTGAGAGGATTCAAGGTTAATTTCTTCCCATACAGATATCCAGCTGCTGGTTGAGAAGACCTTCCTTTCCCATGTAATTGCCTCGGCAATGTTGTTGAAAATCAACTCACCATGTATTTGTGGGGTCTACTTCTGGATTCTATTCCATTTCATTGATCTATTTCAGGGGTCAGCAAACTTCTTCTGTAAGGGCCAGACAGTGAATATTTTGCGGTTTGCAGGCCATGTGGCCTCTGTTGCAACCACTCAACTCTGTCAGTGAATCATGAGAGCAGCCAATTGAGGGTCGGGTCCAGGAGCAAGAAGGGGCATTCCCACAAGTCCCTCAAAAGTCTCTACTCCTGTAAGCTTATCAAACGTAAGTAATTCTCATACATACGCTGGTCTGCTTTGAAACTGTCTTGTAGCTGTCAGGCTTTGTCCATTGCTACGTCTGTAATGTTTCTATTGTTCTACTGGCTATTAAACACTTGATGTTTCATAGTCTCCACTCACTGCTCTACTTTGAAATCAAATTGACAAAGTCTAAGAAAAAAAAATACCAGAAAGATTTGTTTGGGAGTGCACTGTAACAGCAAGTATTAACTGAGCATTTACACAGTCGAGCATTGTTCTGTTACATATTTAAATGTGTTACACTTGATCTTCACAACTCTGTCACTTGCTGGCTGAGCATCCTTGGACAAGCCTATTTAACTTCTGTGTCCCTCTTATGCACGTGTGAAATGAGGGTAACTATCTCACAAAATTGCTGTGAAAAAAAGTTAATGCACATAAAGCTTTTAGAACAGTGCTTTAAGAACTCAGTTTTCTGTTAACAAGTGGAGAATGGTACAGGAGAAACAAAACGGAACCACTCAATGCCTTACAGAAGGCAGTATGAAACAGTCAGCTGAGGGGTCCCTGCCTTTAAGCATTTATAACCCACCTAGGGTAATAAATTCAAAGGCAGCACTGTGTCTGTCCTCTGTTCATTAGGTCAGTAATGAACGACTGGTACAGACGGCAAGGGCAAAGCCAGCATGCACTGATTGCTGAAAATGAATGGCCGAGCCAAAAAGGTATCAGTAAGGACGGGAACAGGATCCAGAGAGAAGAAACCGAATTGAAGGAAGAATGAACACCGGCTATGGAGCGAGACAAGGAACGCGACTCCTGGCCTGTCACCGTGGTGCAAAAGCAGTGGACAATGGACAAACGAAGGGACGCAGCTCTGTCCCAAGAAAACCACCTGTAAACACAGGTGTTGGGCCAGAGCTGGCACGTGGGAGGTAGCTGACCCTGAAGCTGAAAAATGACTAAATCCATCTGCCTGGAGTGAAGGTGCTTGAGTTTTCCGGAGGTTCAGCTTGTAAACAGAACCACAGGCTCAAAGCCAGGATTTAGAAAGCCCAGTAGGTGACCTTAGGGGGTTGAGAAGTGAGGAGACAGCACATACTAACATTTATGAAGTGTTTACAGTAAGGCAAGAACTATTCTATGTGCTTTAGGTCCATGAACTCGTGGCTGCGGTTTCCCCATGGGACAGAAGAAGCAGCTGAGACAAAAAGCGGCTCTCCGTCCTGGGTGGGTGGGGCGGCCTGTGAGTGAATGGCAGCCCCAGCCCGGAGCCCACGGCTCTGAGCGCTCAGCAGGGCCTGCGGTGTCCGGGGGCCCAGATGTGTGCGCCCAGACTCGCACAGGGGGACGTGGTGACTAGCTGGCTCTGGGGGACTGATAACCACCAGGGGGACACTTGCTTATGCGAACAGACGGAGGAGGGAAAAGGAGCAGCTGTGACATAGCATCACATTCTAAACACCACTATGGAACACCCGAGAAATTTTAACTCCCAAGTTACCTCCTGGGGCCAGATGCCAAAACCCCAGGCTGGGGAGGTGCTATACATGGAGGACAGACACAGCACGAGCTCGCAGCAGATCCCCGGAACAAAGTACACGGAGCCCCTGCGCGTCGGGCTCTGGCTGCTCCCGCCATTTGGGCGGGACAAGCCCCCGAGCCCGCGGACAGTGGGCTCTTCCTGGGGGCAGCTGCCCAGCCTCCCCAGCGCAGGATCTGGTGCATGCAGCACGAGAGCTGGTGTCAGGAAGCCTGACCCATCAAACACCAATGGTGGTTCTCTCATTAAGGCCCCACACCCTGTCTAGTTGTTAAAGCCCAAGCAAGGTACAAGAGAAGACTTCTAGAAACAAAGAATCAGGCTTTATTCTGTTGTCGTTTTTTAATACAGGTATGGTGTCGTAGACATCTGTTAGTCCCGCATTCAGGATGGCCAACCCACAGAAATGAAAGTAGAAACTCCGTGAGCTTGTGCTCGCTCCTGCTCCCGGGGTTGGCACCCTCCCACCCCCAACAGCCTTTGAGCTGCGCACCCGTGCCCCCTCCCTGCCACGCGAGCCGGGCAGAACGAAACACCACCCCAAGGAGAAGCCCTGAGTGCCCTTTCATCAGCAGTGGGCGGGATGAAATAAGACACCGTGTTTACCTTGGGTGGGATGGAGAAGCCAAGCAAATCCAGACAGTACAGGGGCAGCGCGGGCACCCCTGGGGCCAGGCCGGTGCCCGCAAAGCTCTCCACCAGGCGAGACTAGAGCGCGCCGTCCTTCCACGGTCCCCGAGGTCCAGGCCGCATCAGTCAGCATCCTTGAGACAAGTGAAGGGCGCCCTGTCCTCTGGCAGCGCTAGAGTCCTGGGGAGAGCACCCGAGGACAGTGTCTTCCGAGAGGAGCTCCCAACAGAAAGGGTCCCTGAGGAGGCGCGCAAAGGCCAGGCACAGCAGCCCTGCCGTCTGTCCCAGGGGCACTGCCGACTCCACTGTCCTTGAGGGCTAGGTCTGCCCCGGGAAACCTCATGAAGGGTTTCCACACCATTTACAATGGAAAAGTAAATCAGAAATAAGGCATTAGACATTTGATTTTTTTATTTCCATATGCAATGTAATGTTTAGGCACGCTGCTTGGGATGCTATTTCTAAAAAAATCGTTGGCCATTTTTCAGAATATCCTTTTGGTTTTAAATACTGGTCAGGAAAAACAAATGATGTAAAAATACGTGAATAATTTTCTATTACAGAAATGAAAAACTGATTTGCATCTAAAAGTGCAGGAGGTGAAGTAATTTAACCCTTTCACCAGACAATATGGCAATATACAATATATTGCTTCAGCTGTTTGAGAAGGCTGTGACGTATTTTTATACTGACATAGAAAATTATAAATTACATTGAATTAGTATCCATAATCACTATATATGTACACAAACCAGTTCTTAAAAAAAAATACACTGGTTTAGAATTTACGAGTGAAAACCTCACAAGGTACAGTAAAACAATTAACATGCTTAGGTGCCGGATTTTGATTTCTAGTTTAAAAATACTAGCCTGTAAAATGAACGCACTCTAATTCCATTAGCAGCACGAGCATTTTTCCACTGACTTGCCTAATATGATTTAGGTATGTGAGATACGCAGATTGCTCTGAAACTTTCATTGGTGTTGCTTGTTAACAAGGTAAATTTTGGTGAATGGGTTAAAAGGCAGATGAACAACCAAAACAAAACAAAAAAGAAAAAAAAAAAAAAAAAAAAAAAAAACCCAAACCACAAGCCATGTACACTCCAAATATTCTAGTGTTTCACCTGTAGGGATAATCAGTTCAAGCAAACAAGACTTTAACAGAACATATGGCTTTACAATAACATCAATTTATCAACTAAGTTGTAGCAATAAATACTTAATCTCTACCAATAGACTTACATTTTTTGATCCGCTTTAAACAATACAGAAAACAGTTACCAATCAAAAACTGGTTATAAAAAGAACACCAAGTATTTCTTATTCAAAATCACTTTTGTAAGTTAGAACAACCAAAATAACACTTAGAGGGCATCTCAATCCTACAACTCCTCGCCAACCTGGAAGAAAAATGAATTCAGAACTTTGTACAAGGTGAAAAATGTATGAAAACTGCCTAATACTTTGGTCACACTAATAATTGTCAAATAGTTATGTTTCAAATACAATAGATCTGTGTATTCACTTTTATAAAACTATTCTTACAGCCATTTTAACTATAGTATTACTACTATTATTACATGGGTGGCAAGATCTTATTTCACAGGCTACCCATTATTCAGAACAATACAATATAAACATACGCAAAAATTCTTGGTATTTGTCAATGTGCAATATTTGTACACTTCTGGGTTTCTCTGTACAACGTCTTAGACTCTAGAATATAAAGGTTGCTGGTCCTGATCCCTTGCAGAGTGAGTGCAGCAGCGGTGGCTCGGCGGGCTCCCGACGCAGCCCCGGACCCCGCACGGTGGCGCCTGCGGTCCCCGGTCAGCAGCAGCGGCAGCGGAGCTCGCTCATCATACGGGGCCGTTAACCGCCGCATCGCCCGGCACGCTCGACTGCTCAGTCCTGCGGGGTGAGACCAACTCCGTGTAGCTCCCTGAGGCGGGGGAGCGTTTATTTGAATATTGTCTACGCAGCGCCTAGCACAAAGCCTGCGCTCAGCAGTTACTTCCTTCATGAAATGCTTCTTAAATGAATCTTCCTAAAACTCCAGAAAATCTAGCTGAACAGCTCTAAGCTTCAGCTCCGGTGAACTAAGCACTTAGCATGGGCTGCAGGGGAGCGGGGGCTCCGTGAGACCCAGCGCGCCTCGGCGTCTCAGAAGCACAGGGACAGACTGGTCAGTGGTCCCCGAGCCTTCAGGAGCTCTCTGCTCATCCCTCCTTCAAAACAGCCTTTTCTCTGTTCTGTACATTGCAATCCACATAAAATTTCACTTGATAAAAATGGGATTTTGCTACTGGGGGCTGGCGGGGGACGACAAAAGTTTGTAAAAGGACCAACTTTGAGAACAAAGTGTGCACTTTAACAAATGTGCTCCCCCGAAACAAACATCAGGGGTGACGCTGCGGGGGCGGGGGTGGGGGGAGAGGGGGATACGAAAGGAACAAAGTGGTGACAGGGTACCCGGGACCTTCCTGCCGAACTACAATGTGACCTACATCTTATGAACGAGACTTGGGAAGAGATGTTTAGAGCTAAATTGGGAAGCACAAGTACTCCCGAACCGGCACTCCAACTTCACAGAGTGCTTCAGAGCCCTGCTAACAGACGCCCATGAAGTCAGCCCCACTCACACAGCAGACTCTACCTACATTCCATGGCGTCTCAATGTATCACAGACACAGGCACTAGCATTCTGGAACCAGACACAACCGGGCACATGCCCTGCCTTCGCCACTTACAAGCCGTGTCTTAACCTCTCTCAGCTCAGTTTTCTCCCCCTGTAAAAGGGGGACAATAACCTCCCCCCCACCAAAGAGATAAGTATACAACGTATGCAAGGTGCCTGTTTGCACACTGCTGGCACAGATACCGTACATACTTGATAAATACTGAAAAATAAAATTTTGTGGCAATGAAAAGCTTTACGTGCAACAGTGCACATCTGTCAGCCTCAAAATTACTATTTGGCTGTGGCAGGAACCATCTCGGTAAGATTTGCATAAAGTCCCAAACGGCTATCTTCACAGTCCACGGTGCCGTAAACTGCTTTTAGAATGCAAATGTGACACACCGGAAAACCCACCTCTGTCCCCGCCAAAACAGCAGCTCAGGTGCCCCGACTGCCCTACCTCAAGTGGGACTCCTATTCCTTCATCCAGCTTTATAATAGTCTTCATGCCCCTATATATTATCTGTGGGGTCTGTTTTGCTACTGCTTTATCACCAGGCCTAAACCAGTGGCTGCTGCACTCACATGTGTATTGGACAAGGCATATGTGTATTGGAGGAAGGACAGGCAGACAAGTGATGCCCCCTCTTCTCCCACTGGCTCTCCCCACCTTTTTCCGCCACTGCCTGAGTCCTGCAGATTGGGAGAGACAGGGCTCCTCATCCCAGATGTCTCTCTGCATGAAGAGCAAGTGGGTCCCCCGAGGTAAACACTTCTGCACTCCAGAGCCCAGTACCCGATCCCACAGGAAGGCTGTATCACTCATGTCAGAGAAACCAAGAACGCACTCCAGGAGCAACAAATCCAAAGTGGGACAGGCTAGGTATCTTGTAGGCAGCTCTCCATATAAAGGAAATTTACAGGGAGACACTAGGGAGGTGACAATGACTGCTTAGGTTATTACCCCTACAGAGGACCTTTGAAAAAACATACCAAACCCTAGGCAAAAAAGTGACTTGCCCAACCCGTTAGATGCACAGCTGGGGCTGGCTCCCCTGCAGCCGGAGTGCCATCCCGTCTCCTCCTCTTAAAGCCGCCACTAGAGCCAGCACGCACAAGCAGTTCTTATAATTTGTTTTATACACACACACACGTTTTTAATTACAAAAGCAAACCCCGCATCCCAGCTGTAATTTCCATGAGAGAAACAAAAGCAGGGTTTGCTACGCTATGAACATACAGGTTTACTGACCAGTGAACAGAGAGTGCCCCCTGCTGGTTCCCACTGGTTACACCGCCCCTAAAATGCCTAGATTTGGGAGCGTCAGGTGAGAGGGAAAGTACTTCTCGGAAATGGCTTTAAAAGCCACTTTATTCCTTATGGAAGGAATACACAAACTTGGATATATTTAACCAACACAGTTCAGTCTGCGCGGCGCTGAGCGAAGGTCCTTGTGGTCCAAGGGCACATCCTCAACTTCCCACGCAAGCTCTGGAGCAACAGGCGGCCGCCCTCGCCCTGCCTGCGGGGCTGCACACAGCCCCGGGTGGCCCTTGGGGGCTGGGGCTCTGGCTGGGCCTGTCCCTCCAGACCACGGGCTCAGTCTAAGCAAAAGGTGACTAGACAGATAATGTCACATTTCAAATCCCTTGGCTCTGGTGGTGGGATTTTCACACTTCATCTGGACAAGATAAATATTTTGCAAAAACAAAACCAAAGAGGGACTCATCTGAGAGTTGAGAGTATTTAGCCACACATATGAAAGGGTCTCCAGGAAAGCCCTCCTGTGTGTCACGTGGACACATCTGTGGGAACCAGGCACTAGGGAGCCGCTTGTGTGTGCCTGGCAGCTGGGTGACTATGGCGCTGAGGGAACCCAATCCTGGAAGGGCTCAGTATCAGCCTCAACCTGGTGCCTCATCAAGAAAAAAAAAAGGGGGTGTGGGGTGGGGATATGCCAGCATGAGAGACCCTTCCAGCCCAAATAATTTCTCAAAGAGCCAGTGATGTTACTGAATCTCCAAAAACCAGTTAGTTTTCAGCTTCTGCAGTAGGAGATGAACTGTTACATCTAAGTTCTCAGCTCAGTCACTCTGATTACCATACGGAACTGAGAAAATGCTTCTGTGCAAGTCACTGAACACCTGAGGACAACTGTAACGACCCCCCACCGCCATACCAACTTCCCTCCCAGCTCCCAGGAGACAAAGCCAGAGAAGGGCCCAGGCAGGATGGCCGGAAGCAGGTAGTTACCTCTGCTCTGGGCTGCTGCTGGGGGGCCGGGGGGCTGCAGACTTCCCCTCTGCCGTCTCCAGGCTCTCCTCCACATCTTTACAAGCAGCATCTTGAGAGGTAGACAGTTTTCCTTCCTCACTGCGGTAAAGAGGACGACAGGCAGCATGAGACGCCCGACGCAGCAGCACCGGGTGGAGGAGGAGGGCGCATGCATTTGGCTCTGGAAGTCATGGCGGCCATGGATCCAAGCCCCGGGGCTGAGCATGCTCGGGGGCGTGGGTTGGGGGGGGATCACAGGGACCACAGACACGACTGGGAAACCATGGAAGGGGAGGATCACACACAACTGGGAGCCGAAAGAGGGACGATGTAATGCAGCTGGTGTCTGGTAAAGAATGGTCCCACATCACTGTACATACCGGTAGGATTCCAACACTCTGAAGCCAAGTGTGCAGAACAGAAAAAGAAATGTACAAGAGTTTCAGAATACTCCTAAAAATGAGGCATTTGGGGGAATAATATGTCCATGACTGCACATAAGCAAAACTGCAGACTCGGTGAAGGTGTCAAATGAACCTGTTTGAAGGAATGAGTCTTTAGTTAAAGATTCCTGCCTTCAGGGCCAAGCCCCCCATCAGCTTGCTGGCTGATGTCACGTGAGCAGGAGGCCACGCAGCCTGAGCCAGGACGAACTTCTCGAGCTGTCTTCTGACAGTGCGTGAGAAGGACAAACCACGAAGGGAAAGAGAGCCAGGAACAGGGGCCAGAAAGGTAAAAACCGGTCCTGAGGGGTCACAGAGAGGGCTTGGGGAAACAAAACATGAAAGGATGATTTTCCCCTTAGACAGCTCTTGCAGAGAAAGACAAGGAGCAAATGCTGTCAACTGTCTGTGGGCTGGGAATTTAGACTTCTGCCTATTTTGTGTCTGGCATTCCCATTTTGACACAATTCAAGATGGCACTAAATTGAGCTTAAGGGCGGCTAACGGTTCCCTTTGGGACAGTCCATCATTCTTAGTGTGGGGTCCTGTCCCAGATTTGCTTATGAAAAACCTCACTTTAGGATGACTTCTCGGTGGCTTTCAGACGGGTCTGGCAATTTACAAGGAGGAAAGTGAACGGAAGTCTAGTTCATTACTCCTAAATTTTCCCCATTCTCCACCCCCTGCCCACCAAAGCAACTATCCTGATGTGTTCAATACATGTTACTTTCATTCTTCTATGTGTATTCTGAGACACATCACTGGCCTGGAACCGCACACCTCCCTGCATTTATCTCTGTACCAGCACAGTCTGGAGGGCTGTCTTTTCCTGCTGCCTGTGGCACAGCATCCCACGGTGCACACCTCCCGTTCTAACGCGTTCTCACAGCGACCGGTGCCTCTGTGCACAGGGCTGCAACGCTGCCGCTGCCTGCTGGGGCCCCGTGGAGCCGCTGGGACACTCCTCAGGGCTCTACACCCAGGAGGGGAAAATGCTGGCCATCCTTCCAGCCAGCATGCCCCCCAGCAGGGCGACAGGGTTCCTGTAGCCCCAGAGCCCCACCGATACTCAGCATTTCCCACCCTTCCAATTCCTGCCAGTCTAGTTAAGAGGTGTCTGATAATGAATGAGTTTTGAGTACCTCTTCTTAGTTTTGCCCCTTTGGGTTTCCTTGTCTGTAAACTGCCTAATGATATTTTTTGCCCATTTTCTGATTTGGGTTTTCTACATCTTTTCCTTACTGGTTTGAATACTAAATGTTAATTTCTGACTGATGTAGAGCTGTAAGCTTTTCCCCCCTCAATTTGCCATCTGCCTCTTAATTTTGTCCACAATACTTTATTTACCAGAAATTCTTAAATTTGATGTAATCCAATTCTATTCTTTGCATGAGGTTTACGCTTTTGGAGGTTGCTTTGTTTTTGTTTTGAAAAAGAAGTCCTTTTCTGTCCACAGGTCAGGATACACTGCATTTTCTTCTAACTACCATGAGACTCTGGCCACATGACTTAACTCCAGTATCTCATTTTCGTCATCTGGAAAGTGGGATGATAGCCATGGTACTTATCTTATAGGGTCCTTGAAAGAAAGAAACGAGTTAACACGTGAGAAACATCTGGCACGGCGCCGGGCACACAGGAGGCACTGCACATGTGCTCTCACCCTTCGTGCTCAGGCTTCACTGGCTCCCTTGGAGTGAGCCCGCCTCCATCATCTGCTACGCCATCCGCCTTGGGACTGAGCTCTCTCTCACCACCGTGGCCCCTTTAACTATCTGTGTGCTAATATCACACTGTTTTAAGTATTTTGACTTTGCAGCATGACCAGTACTGCCAGAGTAAGTCTCTTATTTAACCTTTCTATAGCTC
This sequence comes from Physeter macrocephalus, assembly GCF_002837175.3. Taxonomy (NCBI): domain Eukaryota; kingdom Metazoa; phylum Chordata; class Mammalia; order Artiodactyla; family Physeteridae; genus Physeter; species Physeter macrocephalus. The sequence goes on along the minus strand of NC_041229.1, from coordinate 104,308,709 downwards.
TCTAAGCAATCTGGGAAACTTTTTATTCCACATGAATTTTAGAATATGTTTATCAAGTGTCTTAAAAATCCAACTGAAACTGTGACTGGGACTGCACTAAACGTACAGATTAATTTGGTGATGGTGGGGGTGTCTGCAGCACTGAGCTGTCCCATCTCGTTGTGATGGCCTTCACTTGTCCACATCTTCTTCTGTGGCTTCTTTCGAGTTTTCTCTATAGATATCTGGGTTAAGATCATTCCTAAATAATTTATAGTTGGATGTATTTTGTGACTGGCACTTTCCTTTTTATTATATATACAACTTAGTTGTTTATTACTGATGTAGAGAAAGGCTACTGATTTTTTAAATTGCTCTCTTACCTGGCAGCTTTGCTGAAATCTTACAAGTCTGCTACTGACCTAGTTGTAGTTGATCATTATCACCTGCAAATGATCAGTTTCATCACTTCCCATCTCATCTTTACCTATACCTCTATTTCTTTTTCCTTTCTTCTTAACACTCCCCAGGACTGCCTATTCAGTGGCAGTGACAATGGGCATCCCTATTTGCTCCTTCCATTAAAGTTAATGCACCTAAAATTTCTTCATTAAGTACACTTTTTGGTGTAGTATTTTGGTATTTAGCTTTTACCAAGTTAAGGAAATTCACTTCTCTTCCTGATTTGCTCAGTGTTTTAATCATACATAGCTTTTTTCAAAAGCTTCATCAAAAACATCAAATGACTTTCTTTCACTCTATTAATATGCAGTGAATTACACTGACAGATTGATTTCTTGATGGCTGAACCATCTTTGCAGTCCAGGGACAAACTCTAACTGATCATTATGAATTATTTTTAGTATACTGTTGGGTTCAGTTAGCAAATATTTTATATAGGATGTTTGCATTTAGTTTGCTTGTAAGTGACATAAGCTGATCATTTTCCATAATTATCCTTATCTGGTTTTGGAATTAAGATTTCACTGCCTCATAAAAAGATCCAGGCAGCTTTTGCACTTTTTCTATTTTCTGTAACCATTTAGATAGGAATTAATAGATTAACACACATGGAGGGACTTCCCTGGCGTTCCAGTGGCTAAGACTCTGCGCTCCCACTGCAGGGGGCATGGGTTCCATCCCTGTTTGGGGAACTAAGATCCCACATGCCTCATGGCACAGCCAAAACAAACAAACAAACAAACAAAAATGCATGGAATAGCACTGAATCATTACTGTCACTGACACGAGGCTGAGGCTGACCCATTAGTCTGCTCCTTGTTTTCCTCCACCAATAATGGTTTGTTTGTACCCTTTGTCAACTTAAAAAAAGTTATTATTAGATTGTGTCTCTTCCTTTGACATTAGGTTCTTCCTATATCCTGCTACTGCACGTTTCTTTGCTGGTTATGGCTTGTCTTTTCATTTTATTATGTCTTTTGGAATACTAGAAATTAAATAAAGTCAAATTTATTAATCTTTCCCCTTATGGTTTGGCTTTTTTATGGTTAAGAAACCCTTTATCATAAAGTTGTAAGATACTCTCTTATGCTGTCTTCTGAAAGTTGTAGTTTTGCCTTTCATACTTATGTTGAGAGAGAGATTTAATTTTATTTTTCTCCAACATTGGATAATCACTATTTATTAGTCCCTTCCTTCCTCACCAGCTTATGTCACCCTAACACGTAAGTGTAGGGGGTCTGTCTGTTTGTACAACTCTGTGCCTAGGTCACATGCATCATCTCAATAACAGTAAGTCTTGCTGCCTAATACCGTGAAGCCCCCTCACTTTACTCTCTTTAACATGATCTTGGCTATTCCCGGCTCTCCTTGGTCTTCTCTGGGACTCTCACAATCTGCTTCTCCCTTCCATAAAAACCCCATTGGGATATTGATGAGAAATACGTTCATTTTATAGATTAATTTGTTAAGAAATGCCAAAGATATCGTCCCATTAGCAAACATGGTATATCTCCCTATTTATTTAGGCCTTTGTTTTTTTCAGTCTTAGTTATAGACAACGTTTAACTTTTCATTTAAAAAGGGGGAGGGGGCTTCCCTGGTGGCGCAGTGGTTGAGAATCCACCTGCCAATGCAGGGGACAAGGGTTCGATCCCTGGTCCAGGAAGATCCCACATGCCACGGAGCAATTAAGCCCGTGCGCCCCAACTACTGAGCCTGCGCTCTAGAGCCCGTAGGCCACAACTACTGAGCCTGCGTGCCACAACTACTGAAGCCCAGGTGCCTAGAGCCTGTGCTCTGCACCAAGAGAAGCCATGGCAATGAGAAGCCCGCGCACCGCAAGGAAGAGTAGCCCCCACTCACAGAAACTACAGATAAGCCCACGTGCAGCAATGAAGATCCAATGCAGCCAAAAATAAATAAATAAATAAATAATAAATTAATTTTTTTAAAAAATAAAAAAAAAATAAAAAGGGGGAGGGACACATCTAAGACATCTTGTGTTGGTTTATAAGGTGCAATTGATTTGTGGGTGCATCCAGTAAACTTGTTAAACTTTCCTCATAATTCTAATATTTACCTATAGATTACACTGGAATTTTTTATGTAGAAAATCATAACCTACAAACAAACAATAACATTTTATCCCTCTCACATCTGTCTTTATTTATGCTGTGTGTGCTAAGACCAGCAGCACAGTGCTGAAGAGAAGCAGTCACTGCAGGGTTCGCTGTCTGGGTCATGCCTCTGAAGGGAGTACTTCTTCAAAATAATGCTTCACCGTTACGAATAGAGTCTGCTGTAAACTTTCAGTAGACACTTTTATCAGTAGCTATTTCCTATTCCTAGGGTGCTAAGTAGTCACAAACAACTTTAATTTTTATCAAATGCTTTTCTGTCTGTCTACCGAAGGCCCAAAGGGTTTTTATCCTTTTATCTGTGAATTACCTTCAATAATCTTTACAATGTTGTAACATCCTTACATTCATGCGATACATCCTTGGTCATGACTTAAAAACACATTGCTGGATTTGGTTTGCTAGCTTTTAACTTTAAAGTGTTCTACATATAGATCCACACATGAAATTAGCCTACAGTTATTTTTTCTTTCATGTTTTGCTTGACTTCATGAGTTGGGAAGCATTACTTCTCGTGATCTGAAAGGGTCTGTGTAAGATGGAGACCAGAGCTCTAAGCACTGGTTTAGTTGCAGTCTGTAGGTTTTGATAGAACTTTTTCATTACTCTTTCAGTTTTAAGTTTTTCATTTTCATTATGATTCCTTGTTGACCCATGAGTTTAGAAGTGAGGCTAATTTCCAAATCTGTTTTTTTAAAGCTATCATTTTGCTACTGAATTCTGCTGGCTGCATTATGTCTGGAGAAAATGATCTGTATAGTACCAAACCTTTGGCTTAGATGGTCCAAGCTTTGCAGCCTGCATGTATCCAGTGCAATTCCTATCATGGCTAGAGACTGTCAGTTTTTTTTTTTTTTTTTTTTTTTTTTGGTATGCGGGGCTCCCTCTGCTGTGGCCTCTCCCGTTGCGGAGCACAGGCTCCGGACGCGCAGGCTCAGCGGCCATGGCTCACGGGCCCAGCCGCTCCGCGGCATGCGGGATCCTCCCAGACCGGGGCGCGAACCCGGTTCCCCTGCATCGGCAGGCGGACGCGCAACCACTGCGCCACCAGGGAAGCCCGACTGTCAGTTTTTTATACTCATGTATTTTGAATCCGTCAGTGTTCTGAATCTACAGTCTTCTAAACTCTATTAAAAGGGGAGGCGTGGGACTTTCCTGGTGGTCCAGTGGTGAAGAATCCTCCTTACAATGCAAGGAACGCAGATATGATCCTTGGTCAGGGAAGATCCCACATGCCGCGGGGCAACTAAGCCCGCGTATCCCAACTACTGAGCTCGCGCACCTCAACTAGAGCCCGCGCGCCGCAAACCACAGAGCTCGTGTGCCAAAACTAGAGAGAGAAAACCACACGCCACAACTAGAGAGAAGCCCGCGCGCCGCAAGAGAAGATCCCACGTGCCTCAATGAAGACTCAACGCAGCCATAAATTAGTAAATAAATAATCTTTAAAGAAAACGGGGGGGTGGGGGACGACGACACTTAACGACCCAAACTCCATCTCTTCGTTAAGATTCAATGAATTTAACGGAGATATTAGAAAGATGTCAGGCTAATGTCTGAACCCACATTTGAATCAAATTAAAGCTGTTAATATCCGTGGTCTCTCTCCCCTCCGCCTCCCCCGCCACCGCCTTCCAACCTGAAGCTGCCAGCACACTGTAGCCCTGGTTACCTTTTGAAGACCGCGGTTTCTGTCTTGGCATCCACAGTGAGGCTCAGAGTTTCCTTCACGCCGCCATTCATCACTGTCTCAGTTACCTTGTCTGTACTTTCTGCATCCTCCTCTCCATCAGAGCTGGCTTCCATGGCCACGCTGCCTGGTGCTGAAAAGGACACACAGCTGAACGTCACGAACACCTACGCAGACCCAGCCACCCAACGTTACCTCTACTGCTTGAAGAAGAAGAAAAGTGACATGATCTGCCTGTTGCTGCCTCTTAGCAATGCCCACGGCAGAGAAGCTGCGTGGGTTCCCCGCAGCGTAGGACCGGTGAGTCCCCGCCCCCCGAGTCTCCCCAGCTACCCGCACACCCAACTTTCTCCCAGCCAACTCTTCTGCCCCTCATGTTCTCCAGTTCCCAGCGCAGGACAGACGGGTGGTCGTATATTCTACAACCACAACCCACCAGAACCCAGTTCATGGTGTGTCCATGCACCCTTCTCATTCATCCTTCTGCTCTCACTTGTCCCACACTTCGGTCCTATTCTTTTCTTTTTTTAAAGTTACTTTTTTGTGGTTCCCTGTGGATTATTTCTTTGTTCTATAAGAGGGAGCCATGTGGTGTACTGGTTATGAGTGTAGGCTCTGAAGTCAGACTTCCTGAATTCACACCCAGCCTTACCACCTTACCACTTACCAACCTAAGAGCCCGGGGCAAAGCACCCAACCTGTGCCTGAGTTTTCTTATCCACAAAATGGGGATATTTGAAGCCACCTGTAGAACCGCTGAGGGATAAATTAGGTCATCTATATAGAATGTTTACAAAATACTAATTTCTGGGTTTATTTATTTCTTGCCCCTTGGTTCCTGTGCCCTCTACCTGTACCCTCATTTCCTTTCCTAAGGACTGACTTCTCTGTTTCCTCCACATACTATCCACGCCCACTCCTCGCCCCTTCACTAACCTCCACGCTCTCCCCCCACCTCCCACGCCCCTCATCAGGTTGAAAATAGTTCAGGGCCTATGCAGGGAACAAGTGCATGTTTTGAAAAAGATCGCCACTGGATACCCTTGACCATTTCATCTATTCACAAAGGTGGGAAGAAAATAAACCACCACAGAGCCTGAAATGTGCCCAGACATACACATATGCACCAAGAAAGCAAACTCCAAGAGACGAAAGAGCTGGGTGCAAGATGGGCTTGGAGCACACATGACTAGTTCTGGTTTTATTCACCCTGGGTGCTGTAAGCTAGGCCATTCATCCTTTCTGGGCCTGTTTCCTTTCCTGTCTTGAGGGAACCGAATGACTGGTAACTTAGATCCCTTACCGTTCTAGGATCAGCATGCCGCGGTTCTGGCAAACATACACAACTTCTTTTCCTCAATAGCCCTGCGCACATCAGACCCACCATCTCATTTTCCTGGGTCCTTGGAGCCCCTGAACTTTTTAAGAAACCTGCTTTGTGGACAAAGACAACTTTTCCGATCTAGAAAACTCAGCATAAAGTTACAGTGTGAACCACCACCAAAGGAGCGGCCCACAGGCTGTGCCCCGGAGCTCTCTGCACCCACCTTCCGGCTGCACTGCCAGCGCAGCCACACTGGGCGCCAGCGGGCCCACTGGCTCCGTGCTGGTCTCCATTTCCACTGGAGAGCTGCTCCTTAAAGAGTCTTTTGTACTTTTAGAAGAGAGAAAATTCAGAGGTTAGCAGTGGGAAACAGACCTCAGTTATCATTATTCCCAAAAAAGCTTTGAACATCAGTTCCAATTCCACTGGGGAGACACAGTTGGTTACAGAGTCCAATGAATGACACATAGATCTAAGCATGGACGGCGGCTTGGAGTAGCAGATGAGTGTCAGTGGGCCGATATTCTGCTAAATCAGCAGGGTAGTCACACGGGGACTTCTCAGAGGTTTCTAGACAGTTTCAAAATGCCCCCAGCCCCTCATGGTCACATAATCACCAGGCTCCCAGGGCTGGGACAGCAGTGCGTACACTGTACATTATGAACTGTATCTACAGTGCCATTTTAACAAAAATCCTTATCACCTCAAGCCAAACTGCCTAGAGGGCCTGGCCCTCCTAATGATATTTAATGAGAAAACATGGCCTGTGCACAAGGGCTTGTGAAGGGAAGCAACATTCAACAACATTCTCAAGTAACCAGAAAAGCAAGAGCTGGAAACTTGATTGTCCTGCACTGGAAGAGTCAGTGAAATAACTCATCATATTTTGGAGATATATTCCATAAATCTCACTTTTACCTTTGAATAATGGCTCACTGCTATCACCAGAGGTGCTGTAAAGCCTCCTCTTTGGTTTGTCTGTAACGGTAAAGGCTAGTTCATAACAGTTTGTCTTATCATTTCCATTACCAGTGACTGTTTAAAAACATCACTGGTTAGGATGGGGAAAGCAACAAAGTCTTTCAAATGGGGTGGTGGAGAATGACTGTTTTTCAGTAGATGAAATAAAACAACGTTAATCAAATCGAAGTAAGTCTAACAAGACATGAAATCCATGGTTAATACTCAAATGCTGACAATATTATTCAGGAAAACTACAAAACGATAGGTTGCTGTTACTGAGAATTACAATTAACAAGATTGACAGCCATACCTGTCACACCCCTTAATTTACAGCACTAGACCAGCTACAAGCGAAATACAAGCTCGTATTATCTATTAAATTCAAGATATATTCTGCATTTTTCTGTAATATTCCACACTGAGGTGTCTGCCAGGAATTCTTTGGCTTCACCTCGTTCCCAAGCCTGTCCTGACACCTTCATTGGCACTGTGCTGACTGACTTCCTGGCCGTATCTCCCCAGCCTACTTTGTTATGATCTACTCCTTTCCCAGTTCATCCTGGATGAAAGAAGGAGGAGGAGGACTGTTTTTCTTGTAACTCATAGCTCTGTCAATATCTCCCCCTGTTGATGTTCAATCTTGTTTAAGGCACTACATTCAACCTGGAAGAAAATCAAGGTGACAAACAGTGTCAACAACACCCATGGCATCCTCGGTTCTCGTGTGGAAAGCTTTAGAGAGCTGGCGCACACGCTCACCTCAGGGAAGACGCGAACTCGGAAAAAGAAGCCCAGCCCGTCTCCTTAGTCGGCACTGGCTCCTCTGTGCTCCAGACGTCGGAGCCCACAGAGTCTAAGGGAGCACCGTGCGTTGTCTCCATGGGGACATCAAAGCTGGCTGACCAGCTGGGCGCTAAAAGGAGGGGAAGGATTTCATTTTGAGAACACCTCAGTAGTTTACCATAACACAAGAATTTTTCAAAAACAGATGTGCAATTATGAAAAGCCTGCAGTTGTGGGCCAAGGGCACTCTAATACACCGTGGGCAGAAGTGGACATGGTACAGCCACTTGGAGGGCAATTTGGTGACATCTACCCTATTATAAAACTGTGTGTTCCCTTTGATCCCTTGGCAATTCCTCTCTCTGATTTTTTTCCAATAGAGATTATCACACAAGAATACAAAGCCGGGGGCTTCCCTGGTGGCGCAGTGGTTGAGAGCCCGCCTGCCGATGCAGGGGATGTGGGTTCGCGCCCCGGTCCGGGAGGATCCCACATGCCGCGGAGCGGCTGGGCCCGTGAGCCATGGCCGCTGAGCCTGCGCGTCCGGAGCCTGTGCTCCGCAGCGGGAGAGGCCACAGCGGT
>NC_041229.1:104298456-104300431 GCF_002837175.3 Physeter macrocephalus | reverse complement strand
GCGGTGAGAGGCCCTCGTAACGAAAAAAAAAAAAAAAAAAAAGAATGCAAAGCCACACATAAAAGAACACGTTGATGTTAACTTCTTAATTTTGACAAATGTACCAAGATTATATTAACATCGGGAGGAAGATGGGTGAAGGGTATACAGCCACTCCCTGCCAATCTCTGCAACCTTTCTGTAAATCTAAAATTATTCCAAAATAAATAGTTTTTTTTTTTTTTTTAAAGAAAAGCATGCTGGCTATGCCAATCTCTGCAACCTTTCTGTAAATCTAAAATTATTCCAAAATAAATAGTTTATTTTTTTTTTAAAGAAAAGCATGCTGGCTATTCAACCGCAGTAAACTGGAAACAACCTTAATGCTTCCCAGTCCACGCCCGGCCACGCTCCACACTCATGCTTTCCACGGCCGCCCTGCAGTCTACTACCGTTAGCACAAACGGCAGCAAGGCTTCCTGTGACATAATAAGGAATATGTGTTTGGTCTCTGCCCACCCACCCCCCCAAACCCTTGGAACCTCTGAAGTGACAGACGGGTGCTGATGAGATGACTGGAGGTTGGGGGCTCCTGGACAGCCGCAGGGTGGGGGCCAGCGAGGGGCAACCAGGTGGCGAGAGGGTTGGAACTTTCAGACCTACCCCACCACCCTTCCCCCAACCTTCCGGAAGGGCAGAGGAGCTGGAAGTCAAGTTAATCACTAATGATCAATGATTGATTAATCGATCATGCCCACTTAACGAGGTCCCCATGAAAACCCAAACTGCAGGACTTCAGAGCTTCCGGGTTGGCGACGGGGTGGCACGTCACAACCTCCATGGGGATAGAAGCTCCTGTGCTTGGGGCCCTTCTGGACCTTGTCCTATTTACGTCTTCATCTGGCTGTCCATTTGTATCCTTGAAAATATCCTTTGTAATAAATTGGTAATAGTAGGTAAAGTGCTTCTCTGAATTCTGTGAGCGGTTCTAGCAAATAATCAAACCCAAAGAGGTCACGGGAACTCCCTATTTATAGCCAGTTGGTCAGAAGTACTGGTCGGGACAGGGCAGCTATCTTGCGGGACTGAGCCCTTAACCTGTGTGGTCTGACTCTAAGCCCAGGTAGTCAGTGCCTGAACTGAGCTGTACAGGATACTCAGCTGGCGTGGAGAAATGGTCTGTGTGGGAAACACACGTTTGGTGTCAGAAGTGAGGTTCTGAGAGCAGAGAGGAGTTTTTTTCTTGCTGACTTTCTAGGTCCTGCAGGCACAGGAGTGTGTTCAGAGGTGGGAGAGGCGGGACCGCAGGGCGCTGCTCCCTGTCTGTGCTGCCCTGCTCATGCTGCAGTTTGGGTCCAACCTGCCGGTCTCTGTTTAAATGTCGACACCTGAGACGTGTCCCTTCAGATGAAATCATGTGTCTGTTTGCTCGCTCTCATCGCACACCACGCTTTCCTTCACAGTACTCAATGCTGAATAAATCCCCAAATCCTTGCTGGGACAAGCTGGGTGTGGGGACCACTGTTCTCTATCAGGGATGTTTTCTATCCCAATTTGGAAGCTCCAGGCTGTAAGCAAGGAATGCTAGACCAGGGAATCTGCTAGCTATTGGGGGATTCTCCTCGAGACAAATGACCAAGAAGTACCTGTGTACAACAGAAGTGTACCAATCTTACAGACACACCGCCTTCCTGTGCCTCTGGGCAAGTTATTTAACTCCCCTTAGCCTGGGTTTCCTCATTTGCTCAATTTGGATAAGACCACCTGCTTAGTCCTGAGGGTTAAATGAGGGCCTGCTTCCTGCACTGCACTGTGTGTGTGTGTGCGGCTGGGCTCCACTGGCACCGAGAAGGGATGATACCTCATGTCTGAAAACCTCACCTGCAACCTTAGAAGGGTCAACTTGACAGGCAATTTTTTTTTTCTTTTCTTTTTCTTTTTTTTTTTTTTTTGCGGTACGCGGGCTTCTCACTGCTGTGGTCTCTCCCGTTGCGGA
>NC_041229.1:104276712-104298311 GCF_002837175.3 Physeter macrocephalus | reverse complement strand
CTCTCCCGTTGCGGAGCACAGGCTCCGGACGCACAGGCTCAGCGGCCACGGCTCACGGGCCCAGCCGCTCCGCGGCACGTGGGATCTTCCCGGACCGGGGCACGAACCCGCGTCCCCTGCATCGGCAGGCGGACTCTCAACCACTGCGCCACCAGGGAAGCCCTTGACAGGCATTTTTGCCTGCCCACCATATGCAAAGTTCTAGACTCATTCCATCCAAGTCAAAGTTCCACTTCATAACTAAATTATGCTACACAAAAATGACTTTCCTGTTGTTTTTTATCATTCTGGGATATTCTTTCCCAGATTAGCTCCCCAGAATTAGTCTAACATTAAAAACTCAACAGTCCCAAACACCACTGAAAGAAGCCACAGAGATTGCTGGGGATGGCGGAGGCTCTCAAAGTCAGGGGGGTGAGACAGCTCAGAGCCCTAGGAGAGGAGCATCCCCCATTCCCCGGCCCCACCTCGACCCCCGTGGACCTGTCAGTGCAAAGGAAGCCCTTCCCAAGGAGCAGAGTCAGCAGGGCTGAGACTGTAAGGCCGCATCCCATCGAGTAAGGGTGAATGGGACCTTCATCCGGGGTGCTTCCCCCCTCCATCTCTCCCTGTCCCCACACCCAGCTCCAGCGTCACCGTGATAGTGGTAGTGAGTCATACCAAGTGTGTGGTCTCTCTCCAAGTCACTTATCACCCACCCAGTGACCTCAAAGAACCACAGACTCTGAAATATTATTCGGCCTTAAAAAAGAAGAAAACCCTGCCATATGCTCCACCATGGATGACCCTGGAGGGCACCATGCTAAGGGAAATACGTCCGTCACAGAAGGACAAATACTCTGTGATTCCACTTAGATGAGGTCCCTGGAGGAGTCCAATTCACAGAGACAGAAGGTAGAATGGCGGCTGCCAGGGGCTGGGGCAGGGGGAATGGGGAGTGGTTGTTTAATGGGTACAGCTTCAGCCTTGAAAGACAAAAAAGTTCTAGAGGATCTACTGAACAATAATGTGAATATACTTAACACTACTGAACCATACACGTGAACACACACACATTCTAGAGCTAGAAGCTCAGGGCCTCCAGCCTGTCTCTCTCTCCCTGCCGCCCGGCCCCCGTCCCGATCAGCCCTGGCCATCTCTCACACGTAACGGTGAGTCTCCTGCTGGCTTTCCTGCCCCCGGTGCGCGCTTTCTGGCCAGCTCGCACGCTGCTGCCCACAGTGATCATCTCCAAACAGATCAAACACTGTAATTCTTAGTAAAACCCTCAGGAGGAGGATTACAGCCTTCAGGATAAAGTTCTCCTTCTGGCCTCTGGCCTCACCTCCAGCACCTCACCCTTTTCTTAAGCTATATTAAACAGCTCTGCGCCTTCATGTGAGTTGCCTTCTGTGCAGACTGACTGACCCCTACTTGTCCTATTATGCATCCCAGTCTCTGGGGGGGGTCTCTGCAGACGCCTGGGGTGAGCCGGGCCCCCCGAGCTCCCCCGGGCCGCCGTCCTCATCACACTGGATGGTAAACCTCTCCATTTCGTCACTAGGCTCTAGGCTCCTGGCATACAGGAGGAAGCCGATAAAGGCGTGCTGATTTGAACTGTATCACGTCCTCGTGAAGAAGGTGAGCTGGGAAAGGAGTGAGAGGACAGAGGATCTGTACTTGCTCTCTGGCTCTCTGTTTTCGGATCTGGAACACGTGGGATTTGCTGGATTACTGCCAAACTCTGAGGTTATGAGGAGGTTGAACCTGACCTCCAGAGCTGGGTTTCAGCCTCTGGAACTGAGTCATAAAGGCCTTCCTGGGAAACAGGAAGCCCTTTCAGCCTTGAGGAAAGCCCCAGTAGCAACCCGCATGGCTCTTTCACAAGAAAATTTGTCTGGACTCTTAGAAGTTAACAGTATTTTTAAAAGGCCAGCTAACACAAGTCTTCTTAGCAAGTAGCAAAACGTAAATAAGCACTTAGCTGGACAAATTTTAGGATTACAGGATTCATAAATAAACTGTGAAGAACCCATTTAAAACTGTTCGAGCTTTAAGATGTTTCCTCTGGTTTAAGTGCACTCCTGATTCTACAGATCAGTCTTTCCTCATCTTTCCAGAATTTACGGTCTTTCCCCTTTTGCTTTGGTACCCAGTCTCTGTAGCCAGAAGATGGACCTACCAGTGTGCTCTGTCCTCTAGCCAGACTCACACAGAGGGTTTCCAAACCGTAAAGAGATGCTCTCCCATCAAAGGTGTAACTTGCTCCTTCCCTTAGGCCCGGTCCTTGAGACTTAAACCTTCAAGGGGACTCAAATGACAACGCGTGCTTCAACTTAACTACTCCTTCAGAAGACATCTCAGATACCGTAGGCTATCTCCAACACACAGCGGCTGATATGGAAGAAGAAGGCAACTTACGTTCATTCAGGTCTACCTCCATTTTATCCTCTGTGTTGGCACTACTGGATTCAAACAAGTCTTGTTTTGCTCCATCTTCTTCTTCAGAGTCTGTACTTTCCTCACTGTCTGTACTCCCCGAGCTAAGAAAAAAAGGACCAAAATATTTAATGTCGCCTGTCAGCCACCAACTAAACCCAAAGAATTCAAAAGTCCTCCAACAACAAAAAGATGGTACTGCACTTCACCTGGATCCAATGTACCCATCATTCTGTTAAGACTGATCCTACTCTGGGTCACCAGCTGCTCTACCACTTGGGCTTTGCTTGAAGACACAGATCGTAATCTAAACAACTGCCTTGTTTGGAGGGTGTGTGGAGGTGTCCCCTGGTGGCGTAAATCTGTATTTCCCTAATTACCAAGGATGCTGAGCTTCTTCTCAAGTGCTCATCTTCTTTTCTCAAGTGTTCTTTTCACATCTTTAGCCTATTTTAAAAATTGGGTTGTCTTTTTTATTACTATAGAGTTACGAGAGTTCTTTATGTGCTCTACACAGAAGTCCTTTATCAGATATATGATTTGCAAATGTTTTCTCTTAGTGTATGCCTTGTCTTTTCATTCTCTTAATATTAAGTGTCTTTTGAAGAATAGAAGTGTTTAATTTTTTTTTTTTTTTTTTTTTTTTTTTTTTTGTGGTACGCAGGCCTCTCTCTGTGTGGCCTCTCCCGTTGCAGGGCACAGGCTCCGGACGCACAGGCTCAGTGGCCATGGCTCACGGGCCCAGCCGCTCCGCGGCATGTGGGATCTTCCCGGACCGGGGCACGAACCCGTGTCCCCTGCATCGGCAGGCGGATTCTCAACCACTGCGCCACCAGGGAAGCCCAGAAGTGTTTAATTTTGATAAAGTTTAACTTATCAAAATTTTCTTTCATGTATAGCACTTTTGGTGTTGTATCTTAGAAATCTCTGCCTAACCCAAGGTCACAAAGATTTTCCAGTATTAAGTTTTCTGGTTTTATGTCTTACATTTAGGCCTAAGATCCATTTTGGGTTAATGTGTATATACAGTAAGAGGTATGGACTAAGTTCATTTTTTTACATGTAGATGTCCAACTGTTCCAGCACTGTCTTCAAACGACTATCCTTTTTCCACTGATCTGCTTTTGCACCTCCACCATAAATCAGATGTCTACATATGTGTGTAGGTCTACTTACGGGCTCTCTATTCTGTCCCCCTAATCTATTCCCTGTCTTAATTACTGTACCTTGAAGTCAGGTAGTGTTAATACTCTAATGCTGTTCTTAATGAAAGTTGTTTTGGTTATTCGAGGTCCTTTGCATTTTCATATGAATTTAAAAATCAACTTGTCAATAGCTACCAAAAAACCTGTTATGATTTTGTTTGGGATTGCACTGAATCTAGATCAATCTGGGGAGAACTGGCATCTTAACAATATTAAGTCTTCCAGTTCTTAAACATTTATCAAGTCTTGATTTCTCTCAGCTGTTCTATAATTTTCAGTGTATGGGCCCTGCACGTCTTTTGTCAGATTTACCCCTATATATTTAATATTTTGATGCTACTATGAATAGTACTGTTTAGTAATTTTAATTCTAATTGTTGGCTGCAGTATGTAAAAATACAATTATATTGATCCAAGATTGTGCAATCTTGCTAAACCCACTTAATTGTTCTAGTAGTCTTTTCATAGATTACAACACATTTTCTACATAGATAGTAACACTGTCTATGAACAAAGGTAATTTTACCTTTTCCTTTCCAATCTAGAAACCATTTATTTCTTTTTCTTGACTTACTGCACTGGCTAGAACCTCCAGCACAATACTGAAAAGCAGTGGTAGGAACAGATACCCTTGTTTTGTTCCTGACCTTGGGGGGAAATCATTCAGTCTTTTACCATTAAGTATGATGCTAACTGTAGGCTGACTGGAGAAGCTTTAAACAAGCTGAAGAAATTCTTTTCTATCCCCGGTTGGCTGAGCATTCCTATCAGGGATAGTTGGATTCAGCCACATACCTTCTGACTGATTTTCAAATGTTAAACCAACCCTGCATTGCTGGAATAAACCTTGCATGGTCATGATGTATCGTTGCATTTATTTGCTAAAATTTTTAAAGGAGTTTCTGTTCCTATGTTTATGAAAATAATAGGTCACTTTTCTTTTCATATCATGTAATGCAATGCCAGCTTTTGGTATCAAGTTACAATGATGTGGCTTCATAGCATGAGATGGGTACTATTCCCTCCTTTTCAATTTTCTGGAAGCTTTTGTACAAACTGGTGTAATTTCTTCCTGAAATGTTTGGTAGAACTCACCAAAGAGAAACCATCTGGACCTTGAGTTTTTCTGTGTGTATGTGGGAAGTTTTATACTAAAAATTCAACTTCTTTGATATAGGACAACTCGGGTTATCGGTTTTTGCTCGAGATTTGGTAGTTTGTGTCTTTCAAAGATCATCTAAGTTGTCAGATTTACTGGCATAGAGTTGCTCCTAATATTCCCTATTATCCTTTTAGTATCTGTAGAATGTGTAGTGATGTCATCTCTCTTGTTCCTGATATTAATAATGTGTATCTTCTCTTTTTTCCTTGACCATTCTGTCTAGAGGTGTATCAGTTTTATTAATCCTCTCAGAGAACAACTTTTAGTCATGACTCTTTGATTACAATGATTTTCCCTACTGTTTTTCTGTTTTGTATTTCTAGTCATTGCTTAAGGTGGAAGTTGAGGTCACTGATTTGAGATGTTTCTTCTTTTTTAACGTAAGCAGTTAGTGCTAAAAACGATCCTTTAAGTACTACTGCAGTTGCAAGATCCAAATCCTGATATACTGTGTTTTTGTTTTCTTTCAATTCAAAGTACTGTGCAAATTCCACTGTGATTTTTTAAATGTTTTTTTTTTTTTTTGGTTAAGAATGATTGATTGATTGATTATTTATTTATTTATTTAATTTATTTTTGGCTGCACTGGGTCTTAGTTGCGGCACACGGGATATTCGTTGAGGTATGCAGGCTCTTTGCTGCGGCATGTGGGCTTCTCTCTAGTTGTGGTGTGCAGGCTCCAAGGCACGGGGGCTCTGTAGTTGTGGCGTGTGGGGTTCCAGAGCACATGGGCTCTGTAGTTTGCGGCAGGCAGGCTCTCTCGCTGAGGTGCACGAGCTCAGTAGTTGTGGCGCGCAGGCTTATTTGCCCCACGGCATGTGGGATCTTAGTTTCCTGACCGGGGACTGAACCCGCGTCCCCTGCATTGTAAAGCAGATTCTTTACCACTGGACCACCAGGGAAGTCCCTCCCCTGTGATTTTTTTCTTTAACTCATGTGTTACTTGTTTCCACATATTTGGAGATTTTCTAGAGATCTGTTACTGATTTCTAATTTAATTCCATTGGGGTCAGACAGTGTATTTTGTATGACTTGAAGCCTTTTTACTGAGACTTGCTTTATGGCCCAAATATGATCTCTCTTGGTAAATATTTCATGTATACTTGAAAAGAATACACAATTTGCTGTGGAGTTGGGTGCAGTACTTTATAAATGCCTGGTAGGTGAAGATGGTTGATAGTATTATTTAAGTGTTCTGTATTTTTATGGCCTATTGTTTTATCAAGTACTGGGAGAGGAGTATTGAAATATCTGATTATAATTGTGGAATCTGCCTACTTCTCTTCACAGTTCTATCAGTTTTTGCTCTATTTTGAAGCCCTCTTATTAGGTATGTACACATTTACAATTGGCATTATGTCCTTCTAATAACCCCTTTATGACCTTTCCTTTATCCTTTTCCTTTGAAATCTACTTTAATATTAATATAGATCCCTCTACCTTTAATTTTAACCTGTTTAAATTTTTTTAAAATTTAAGTTCTAAAATAATTTAAATTATTTCCCATCTGCAGCATAAATCAGGCCTTATTTTTTTATCCAGTCTGACAAGCTCTGCATTGTAACTGGGGTTCTTGGATAGAGTGAATTTTAAAAATGAGGGGGAGAGGGGAGAGACTGGGTTGATCCCAGTGGGTATCAAATGACATGGGGAGACTCTGTCTCCCCAGGTTAAATTAACTTTTAGAAACAACTTTTCCCTTCCCCGGGGAAACTTTCAGTCTTTTGTAAGAAACAACACATAACTCAGCTGCTGCTCTTATTACTGGTAAGGGAACGTTTACTCAAAGCACGATATGACTACATTCCTCAGCATCACTCCCCAATAAGAAGAGGCTGTGTCACGACGTTTCACGAACTATGTCTACACACTTCGAGCATTTTCAAGTAGATTACCTTGATTTGTTCACACTGCAGACAAGTGCGGTGGCACCAACTCATATCAATTTACAAGGGCATTTCTGATCATGACAAAAGCACTGATCTCTAGGTCAAACATATATGTTTGGAGAGGTTACAATGTACGTCTCCTAATAATCATTTGCTTTATGCATTGGATACTATTACTGCTATAACGAACTTTTTTTCACCTTGATCGTCTTTGGGATTCTGGTGTAAATGCAATGTGTTTTTCCTCCCAGATATCTTCCTCATCAGAGCCACCATCATCAAACTGCTGTATTCTTTCCTTACAACATGCTTCAAACAAGGCAATATTTCCCTAAATAAAAATGAGAGAAAATCAATTTTAAAATCAAGTTATTTTCCGCAAAAGTTACCAATGTAAATCATCTTCTTCTATATCCTTAAAAAAAAAAACTGTGTCTATCACATACACCAAGATAAAACGTAAGCATCTAATGTCAGCTTCTGTGTAAGTAACAACAAAAAGTTCCCCCCAAAAGACTGGCTTCAAAACTAGCATACAAGAAACTGAGACTGTCTACATATACTCACTTTCATCTGGTGAAAGCACCATTTTAAATCTAAGAGCCTCCCTGGCCCCACCTACCTAAGATGCAGCCCCAGACCTACCCTAACACAAAAAGCTCTTCTTTTACCGGGCCAGCTAAGCAGTGATGAGTGTCATGGTCCAATAAGTTAGTTTTCTAACTTATCACAACAGCAGATAAACCACTGGTCTCTCATGTTAATTGACATAAAAAGCAACATTGTGCCCATTCAAATGACACTAATCCTGTGTCAATCTGCTGATGTGGCTGACCTGGCGTTTCAGAACCGCCCAGCGATGAGAGGCTGGCCCTGATCTAGCCCAAGTTTCGCTCCTGGTGACATTCAGCAGATGTTAAGAGGCAGCAGGCTGGAGTCAAACAGCAGTCTTTGAAGCTCAATATCTACACTGGTTTTATTAGCCCTGTCACGTCTTAAACCAGGGTTGCAAATTCACATGCCCACAGGGGCCAGGCAGGTCATTTGAGTGGCTGAAGTCACAGCAATCTAAGACAAAGTTTCCTAGGGCGCCGGGGTCCCAGTGCACACAGGCTCTGAGAGAACCCCATTCCCACTTGTCCATCTCACGTATGCCTTGTTGCTCGCGACAGGCCTTAATACTTACACTTTCATTTGTATTGAGAGTAAAGTTGATGTCTGATACCCGATCAAAAGAAACACTGTAAACAAAATATAAGTGCAAGAACAGTTAATTACCTATACAGACTCAGAAACAGAATTTGTGAAATTCTCCAAATTTAAAATATTTACACTATCATTAAAATCTCTGTTAAGTAACGACAAACAAACTCTGCTTGCATTAAATGATACCTCTGCCCTTGGTATAAGGAATTTACACAGGATGGGAAGGCTGGAATGGAAGCCTTTTGAGACAGAATAAACACACCCTCGAAGCCTTCCTATAAAAGATTTTTAACATCCATGGTAGAAACCATGGTTCCATGGGCCATGCTTCATAACCCCAAAAAGGTTATTTGCAAAGAAGAAATAGGTCAAAGCACGAAAAAGGTCACAGAAGCTGTCAGAACCTGAACTTTCTCCAGGTATAGTCAAATTCACACATAAAACACACAGATAACCCCTGAAATCTTACGCTATAATACGGCATAGTTAGGAAGAAAGTAGGGAGTAAAAGAATTCAGAGCCTATTAAACAATTTTTGAGTAGGTGGGACTATTTTATAATCCTTAAAAGATCTGTTCTCATCAAACATTATTCCAAATACCCAATACAAATTCTAAAGAGACTATGGATTCCTAACTAGTAACTCTTAATAAATGAGTCCAGACAGGCAAATGCTGAGATGCCACATGGGGGAACCTGCGGGTTCTGGTGTGAGCGCTCCTGGGGTACAGACACAAACATCGAGTCCTTGCTCTTTCTGGATTTAAATGAGCCGATTCTTAGGGCAGCTGACAGCCTTCAACTACTGCTCTACTAACAGTGGAGCCTCCAGGCCCCTGTGCCAACACAGCATGCTGTTTGGCACAATCACAGTGTGATGGAAAAAGTCTTTTAGCTTCTCACCTGCCATAAACTGCAACTTATGACAAACAACAGCCTCCACTGGCTGTAGTTCAACCAACTACTGAGCACCTATACTGCTAGTGGGGAACCCTGAGAGATGCTGGGTGCTGGCGACCATCATCAGGGAGCCCCCGTGAGAGAGAACTCGGACTGGTGAGCTGTAACACCCCTCTTGTAAATACTTCATTTACAAATACCTCTCATTTCCCAAGGTCAGATGCTAGAACATTTGTTTTCGTTTCTGTGGATGGCCCACACATCTTCTGTTCATTAACTCTGCACATTACCAATCATTCCTATTTCTGTGCTCCTCTTTCCCTGACTGCAGAATGAATGAACTTACGGCCTGGCTCTCGGGGGGAAAACCCCAACTCTGCCTTCTGGTTAGTCACCTAGAGAAGAGAATACACATGGGGTAGAGCTGCTCAGCCATAATACGATACCCCATGCACTGTGTGCTGTAAAAGAACCCCACGTGCTCAAGCCAGGTAACTAGGTAACTGACTTAGGGATTAACTACTTTAGATGATGTGATCTAGCACTAAAACCTCAAAGAGGAGAACAATGACTTGAGTTCCTACACCTAATACAAATAAACCTCTGTGAAAGATGTCAAGCCGAAGGGCAAGCCTGCTCTGTGGGAGTGACATTCTATTCCTACATGTTGCCTGGGTGCTTCAGGCTGATAGGTTGGAACTCAAGGAACACTTGGAGGGCAGGTTCCTCCCAACTCACGAATGCAAAAGGGTTCCAAGAATCCAGGAGAACCAAAACGTCTCACAAAGAGCAGGAGTGTAGGAGACAGTTATGCAAACAGAAGATATACTCACTTGCCAATGTCATCTTGATCTGCAAACTTCTCATCGTTGAAGCCAAACTGGTCAATAAAATTGGACGTCATTTGTTGCATCTGATAATCAGAAAAGGCCTGGCAACCCCAGGACCAGTGACAGTGATATAATGATTCTAATGACATTCTACATACTATTTGCTCATTTGTTTTCCAGAAATCATCTTATTTATATAGCCATAGGGCCTAAAAAGTTGGTGTGTTTTTCTAAAAAAAAAAAAAAAAATCAAATAATTTCAGACATGATTTACCCCAAAAAGGAAATGTTTGGAATTTGGTCCATAAATTATTCTAATGCACATGTCATGTAAGAAAGGTTAAGTGACCACTGACCTCTATTCCGAATTATCTTCAGAGAGAGGTTTGGGTCTAGTTCAAAAGGGTGATCAAGTGACATGTGACAGTCTGAAATTATAAGGTGTATCAGTCACCTCTGAACACAACCAACCTCATCTTAAGATCCAACCAATGGTAACCACGCACCCTCCCTCGCTGCATCTCCCCACCCACAGTCCACTACAGCAACATGGCACCAGAGGAAAAATGACTAATAATCACAATCACAATCCTACAACACAGTGTTCAGGGACACTTCATTTTCTTAAAAAAAAGATTTAAGCCTCAGAGGCTAGGACGAGTAGAAAAGTAACTACTATCCTACCTACCTTAGAGAGAGGACAGAAAGTTATAACACTGATCCAGAATCACTCTGAGAAGCCTACAACCCTGAAAGACCCACGCAGGACTCGGCTCTTGTTTACTACACCGTTTCTAGAGAGCACCAGGCTCACTTGGGTTCTCTCAGGCGAGAAAGGGGGAATGTTAAAACGGACTCCACAAAAATGTTGCTATTCTAGTTTCAAACCACAAGCAGGCCCAGGGGAACAAGCGAGGTCAGCAAACGTGTTCCATGTTCTCAACCAGGAGAAAAGAACAGATGAAGATATGCAAGTGCCACTCCTCCCTCTGCCCCGAGCAATAAATACGGAGACAAATAACGTGCGTGCTGCCCACGGACAGAGCTGTGTACGGACCTCGCGGGGGCACAAGTAGCAGCTGGCAGCTGAACTAAAAGCGTCGCTCCTGAGGCCACTACTGGGAAGGCCAAGCTCTCCTCGGTTCTCCATCTGAGCAGAGCCCACGGACTCTACCCTGCAGACAAACACTGCAGAAATGCCTCTGCCGTTAATTCCTGATTATTCATTCTGGTGGCAGGGAATTATGGCATGGATAATCCAAATAGTGGATAATTTAAAAATAAACCTTATATTTGGCTTTGGAAGGCATCTTTTCCTTAGGTCTAAAAAATGCTGCATCTAGTTTACCGAGAACCTAAAACCTCACTTTTCTCTAACTCGATACCCACCACCCCTCTGTTCACTCTCACACTTTCCCGCTGCTCCCTTTCTTGCCCAAAGAGACAGTACTACATGAGCACGTGAGCACTTGGGGCCAGCCCCCCAGGGGTGCATTTGGTAAGGCACACCAAAGCTGTGGGAGTTTGGGTGAAAGCAGAACGGCAGGGACAAGTTCTGGGAGGCTGGGCTGAGTTTTGGACATACGAATATAAAATATCATGAGTAGAAAGAAACCAACTCGTTTGAATTGCTTTCTCTTTTATAGGGTATGACGCATGGTTGGTAGCTTCAAAGGTGTGGCAAAGAATCACGAAGTCCTTCTTCCGAGCAAGCAGTATAAGCCAGGCTCTGAGTTTATTGACAGATTAGAAATTTGGTTGCACAAGAGGAAAAGGTCCTTTTCAACTGTTTTGATTCTTTTTTTTTTTTCTTTTTCTTTAAATGTTTTGTACTTCTAGAGATCACACTGTAAATCTTTTGGGTGTAAAAGGGAAGAAATATTCCCAAAAGTGTTCCTTTAAATGCTTCATAATACTTTAAATGCTTCATAACAGAATGCAAACACTAAGTGTATTACAAATACATGTGTGAATGCATACATGTACAAACATATAGATACATTCACAGATACACATAAACATGCACACACATATGTGCATTGTCTCTCTTCATCTATGGAGGGAGATATATAG
Source organism: Physeter macrocephalus (assembly GCF_002837175.3). NCBI lineage: Eukaryota > Metazoa > Chordata > Mammalia > Artiodactyla > Physeteridae > Physeter > Physeter macrocephalus. The sequence goes on along the minus strand of NC_041229.1, from coordinate 104,286,628 downwards.
CAGCTGACAGACACAGCCTCCACGTAGTAACGCAGAGGAAAAAGAAAACCAACAAACCGTAGTCCTCATTAGTTCTGAGTCTACTGTAGCGTCTAGGAAGAAAAAACCAGCAAAGAACTTAGGTTTCAAATCTGCTTTTGACTAATAAAGCCATCGAGGCTTACTAAACCCACATAAGTGAAGACTTGTACTGTATTCTATTTAAAGCTTTATAGAAGTGTTTTGGACTCTGAGAAATCCAAATCTGGAAAGCACCATACAGTTGTGCAATTATTAAAAACTTTTAATTATGCAAAAAAGGGAAGAAAAAACCCCACACGTCTCAGAACTGTCATCCTGGCCAAAGCCAGGGACTGGTTCAAGTCACTGAGAAGGGAGCCCACCGCTTTCTTCAGTAAATCTCTTGGGTGGACCCACCTGAGCAACAGAAAGTCCCCGTCCACCGACCTGACGGCCTATGAACAAGCCTGTTGGGGACGGGGGCAGCGGAAGTGGTGTCCATCCTTGGCAGCCAGCCCTAGTCCTTCAGACACCACACGAGGAAGACCTCCTCACCCTTTACCCTGTGAGGCAGCCTTAGGAGGAGGAAGAGTCAAGCCCTGGAGGTGAGGAAACCAGAAGGGGCACCAAAGCTGTGAGCAGGCCCCGAGCCAAGTATGGCCCCCCCAGGTCTGTTAAGTGAGCTGCCCTAAGCTCTCTGTACTCGAGAGTTACCAACAGACCTAGCTTTAAATGTGAATGAGAACCTCAAATTGAAATATATATATAAACTGATTTGATTATAAAGGAGACCAGCATGAAATTCTTACAATTAACCTAGATTTGTATTCTTAAATTCAGAAAGAAATGCTTTGGAGTATGTTTATTTGCAAAATGATCCATGACTGGTGTATAGTTTAAACATGCGAAGAAAAGTTTACTGGAAGGCTGTCAATCAGAAAAGAATAATTATTCTTCCTACTTTTAGAGGGTTACATAAAGTGGGTAAAACCCGCAGGAACAGTAGCCTGGTGTTAAGGCAGTTTGGTGACTGGGCTTGCTTTATATGCACATCAGCAGTCAAAGCAAAAAAATGTCAGAAAATTCTCCCCAGAAAAGCTATGACCCTGTAACCAGACTTCAAGAGATGTTAACGGAATCCACTTTCCTGGTACCAAAATGTCACCAGTACCCGATTAAATCAGTTGCCCGGAAGTTCCGAGTTCATTAGCTTATTTACAAATAGATGTTTAAGGGCATTCTTTTTCTTAAAGCTATTCGCCAGATCAAAATCACCTTGAAAATGTACATTGTACACCATCAAGCGTCTCTGTAGAGTGGAGCACTGTGGAGCACTGGGGTTCGGACCAGGACGAGGGGACTAATAATTCAATACTGTCCAGGCGCTCCAGGGTCGGGAAAGGATTGCTCAAAGGCATGAGGGCTCACGGTGAGCCAGCTGGGCCTCCGGGGTGGTCGCTGCTGCCGGACGGCAGGCCCAGGTGCGGGGTGGCAATGAGGCCCTGCGGCTCGACAGCTCCCCAGCCCTCTCCTCGGGAGGCTGGCTTCCAAAGGGCAGTGTCAAGAATCGAGAGAAGCCTGCCAGCCACCAAAATGCTACCTCAGGCCTAGCCTGAAAACATAAATGTTAAATTGCCTTAGTACCAAACCAAGAAACTGCTTAGCTCAACCTACACCGGAGTGTGTCAGTCTACTTGGACACCGAAAGGCAAGGCCAGCATAAGCATCAGAAGCTTCATCCTGGCCTTGGTAAAAGGGGTTTAAAGATGGAGAAAAAAGAAGCTAAGCAACATTCAGCGCCAGGTGGGAAGGTGACTACGTTAATTCCATTGCCACACCAAATCGACTGACAGGCCAAGACCTGGTCCTGACTAAGGGCCACTTCTTCATATGAAGAGCTGGTAACTTTCAAAGGGGCTTCTCTATTTAGCTCTCAAAGCTGATACCCAGTGGAGACAGTGAAATCATTCCTCAGCTCCCCAAGAACCACCAAGGGATGATAAATCAGCACATTTATTTCTATATCCTGCTCTCTCCCCCACAAAGATCACCAGCAGCTGATAAAAGCGATGAATTTGGGAACAGGAGGACAGGGTGGCAATGAATTGCTTCAACTACAACTTAACTTAGATGTCACTACACAATTTGAAGATATTGGAAACACGTAAGCCATCTGGGGTTCAGGGATATTGTGAAAGTTACTTTCACTGATGTTAAACAAGTCTTCTTATTCTTATCCACAGACCTCTACTGCAGGAACCGTCTACTGTGCAGGTCTGCATAATGAGCATGTCTGAGGTGCTTACTGAACTGTTCAGTTCATTCAAATCTCCTGAAAATTTACCCGACTCATCATTATTTTCAGATCTGAAGAAACATTCCCTGGAATTACAATCAACATAAACCTTCCTCTCATGTACCCAACACTTCCTCTTTTAAATGTCTTTGCCTAGCTAACAGGTTAACCCCAAATCACAACCTAATGCATGTCTCACTCCAATGCTGATTCACAAATGGCAACTAAACTAAGCATTTAAAATAAAACAAAAAGCAAAACTTTAGGCATGACTCACTTGCTGCAAAGAAGAATCCTGTGAGAAACCCGTTTCTTTAAAGTCAATTTCATCATCACTGGATGAATGAATATGGCAGGTTGTAACCTATATGCATAGAAATGTAAAAAACTATTTAACAGAGAAAAGTTTTGGACATTCGTATCAGCATTTTTACGGAAAAATCACATTTAGTTTTTCTCTCAATGTGTTAACAATAGCAGGAACAAAAATAAGTTAACAGCTAAGTTGTGAAATCCACCCAATAACTCGAGGGCACACCTCACGCAACCGGAAGGCTTGGCTACCGACCCTTCTGCTGCCCGCCTGTGGTTACTTCACTCGTGATTAACAGCACCAGAAAGCAGTGAGAGATGAGGTACTCCATTTAAGTGATTCTGGTAATTATCTCCAATTAGATGTTTACAGAGGGAAGGAAGAAGTTAATGGCTCAGATAAAATATAAAAATAATTAAATATGTCAAGCCTGAAGGGGTAAAGTTGAAATTCCCAGGGATCACTAAGGAGCCACTAGAAAGGTCAGGTTTAAATACAACCATTTCACTTTAAATTCTTGCATTTCTTGCCCATTCTAAGAAAAGTATTGTTCATAAATGCTAAATATGACTTACGTCAGTAGGCCCCTGCTCATCACAAGACCCCAAGTCTTCCGCCGCTTAAAACGTAACCCCCTGCCCTCACAACTTAAAACCAACTCACATTAATAAGCAAAAGCATAAACACGAACTGCTCACCAATTCATGGTAGGTGATTTTTATTAATTCATAAATGTATTAACAATTAGAAATGAAGATATACAAATGGCTAAACAACACACTAATGACAGGAATTGCTCTACAGCAAGTAATAAATACGAACAGTCTGTAAAATTCTAAGAACAAGCACTATACTTCTAAGGGTAACTTACACTGTATTTTCTGAGTTATTCGTCCCGTACTTTTTGTAGAAGTGTTCTGGGCAGAGAGCACTGTCCTTGGGGGAGACACAAGCAGCCGTTACCTGCCAGCCCTTGAAGCTGTGCCTAGAAGCCTAGAGTTATAGACACCAGCCTGGTTTGCTTTGTGATGTTCCAACACTGATTCAAGAAGCCCGAAGTAGAATCCAACTGAGTTTGCACGTGGTATGGCTTATAAAATTCTGAATAAATCACTGCCTGAATAAAATTAATCTCTTTTCCCTTTGTCTGGCTATCTTTGGTGAAGATACTGAGTCCAAGTGAATAACCCAGTGTTTCCAGTTAATTCCCTCTCCATCCTCCCTAAAGTAGAGAGAAAGCATTCACACTAACTGTGAATCTGGCCTGATGAAATCAAAGGCAGAATTTGTGATCAATGAAGGGAACTGCTTGAGTCAACCGTGGCTTGAGCAAGCTGGTGGGAAAGGTATGGGGGTGAGGGTGTTCCAGGAGAGCCCAGCCAGATGCAGAAAGGAGGTGGTGGAATACTACTTGGTCACAGCAGCTGGCACCTTGCAGGGCAACTGCAGTCAAGAGCAGGTCAAGCTGTTCCACTGCAGTGGATTTAGGAGCTTTGGGCAACTGGGCTGGCCAGTACCAGAATCATACTAAGCCCATGTGTGCTGTAGGGGTGCAGCACCACGGGGGGTGAGGAGGGCACAAAAACAAGACAATTCAAAGAGCAAGCTTGGTGAACTAGAGAGAAAAAAAGGAGCTGACTACTCCTAGTATGTCTTGTTGTTTAAGTTCAAAAAGGATATAATGTGTCTTCATTCATCCTTTTTGCTACAAAATACGATTTTATCAGGTCATTAATTAAAATAAGCAGCTAGCTTTTGTTGAACAACTACTATGTGCCAGACACTGTGACCCCCTCATATATTCTCCTTAACTTGTATCCTCAAAGCAATTAATTTTTTCCTCCAAAGAGAAACTACTGTTTTACAAAGTTATTATGAATAATAACACAATGCCTGCACACCTTCTCAATTATGTTTTTAAAAGATGTGGGGACTCTGATTCTACCTACACCCACACCCAGTCTGAAATCGTTATTAATAAAATGAGCTAAAAGATCATTTAATTTACCTACAGGGGAAAACTTGTTCATCTTAGTCCCTGATCTAAGCTTCCAAAACACACCCCTTTTGAGGCATCTTCAGTTCAGCAAATGCCTCTTTCACTCCTCTGATTCCAGCTGAAATCTTAGTCATCTTGTTTCTTCCATCTCACCCACATCTGTCCACTCTGCTGTCAAAATGGAACCTAAAATCCCATCACTTCTCATCAAGTCCATTATCACCTCCTTAGTGGAAGCTTTCTCCCTCGTCTGGATTAACACTATATTAGGCATCTAACCAGCGTCCCTGCCTCGACCTTTTGTCCCACTATAGTCTATTCTCAATCCAGCAGCCACAATGATCTTTTCAATCATTACAGGATTTTAAATCACTGACATCAAATCATGTCACTTTTTATTTAGCTCCGAACCTAACGGTTTCATCTCACTAAGATCACAACCCCAGGAGCCTGCCGTGAAGCTGCATGAGATCTAGCCCACAGAACCTCTAAATCTCTCCTCCCATTCTCTCCCTGGCCCGCTCTGATACAGCCACGCAGGCGCTGTGCCGGCCTCTGCACTCGCTCTTCCTCCCCCACTTCCCTCCAGCCTCTACACAAATGTTCTCCATGGTGTCTTCCTAGACCACCTAATTTTAAATTGCACAACTGCCCAAAACACTCCCCGACTCCCTCCCCCTAGTTTACCCTCCATCTGTTTATCCAACTCCACTGAGGCAGGGATTTTTGCCAATCTTGTTTAGTGCAATATCCACAGTGTCCAGCACACAGCAGCCCCTCAAATATTTCACGAATACTAGTAAATCACTAAATGAGAATACAGAATCATAACTTTAAAAAAAGTAACATGTATATAAGAACGTTCTTGCCAAGCAAGATGCATTCTAAGTAAACTATACTCTTGATGCTGCAGTGAAAAAAAAGCTTTTGAGTTGTTACCTTCATAATAAAATTTCAGTTTTATTAACTGTCGTTAAAAGAAAAAGCAAATAAGAGTTTTCTTCATCTTGGCTGATTAGGTTGCTAGGAGAATCATATGTATGACTCGATAACTGGTAACTTGATAACTGATAACCTCCAGCGAAAAGTGGAAGCTACAGACTCTTGCTCCTTGCTACACATGGTCCCAGTGTGGCCCCCCAGCACTTATATGACCTGGGGATGGTTAGAAATGCAAACCCTCAGACGTTCCACGTTGACCTGCTGGATTTCCAGGCAATTCATACATGCACGTTTGTACTACTCTACACAACCTCCATAAACTATCTCATAAACTACCTCAACCTTAAAAAAAAAAAAATCCTCACCCTTGGAGAGGCAGGCGGAGAATGAAACAAACTCAATTTTCCAAAGTCAGTACAGAAACATTGCTTACATTACCTAAATTTACTCTGTCTAAATCCTTACCAATTTTTACAGTTTGGGGGCTTAGTGAAAACAATGCGGCCTTTGGATATAATTAAAACACCAAATTTTACTCAGGATAAACTCCCAACATAAAAACATAAGCAGTATATGAATCTCTTGTTCATATACTTTGGCATGACGGGGTCAGAAGATTAAAGTACTTCAAAGATCTCAGAGAGAAGGGAATTCAAATGTTGCCCTAGAAGTGATAGGAGCTGGAAGACAGATGTTGCCCTAGAAGATGGCAGGAGACTGGGGCTGACACAGCTTATCCTACATAACCGAGCAAGTCCTCAAGCCCACAGCCAGTAGAATAGGTGAGTGTTTGCTGTATAAATGAACGAATCCTGGCTGTGGCTAGAAAATAAAGAACAGGCCAGGGCAACCTAACAATGCACTAACTCAAGCATTTGGTGCTGAACTACAGGTTGACCCAAGTCCTATGAATATACCTGAAATAATTCCCAGAGAGGTATCTGAGCCATCATCCTAAAACCAACTAAGTCAGGGCAGTGTATCTAATCTATCTATTTGGGGAGGGAGGGAGGGAATACGCAATCCATTATTTAACTGCCAATTTCAGTGATGAGTAATGCCTGAAAAAATTAGAAGGGAAATGCTTTTATTTGGACTTTGCACTACACGACCTAGTGGGCATGCCATTTCTGTATGACATTTTTGCAAGGGCAACACCCACTGCATGTACCAAACTGTGTTTATAATAATATTCACAACAGCACATTTTCCCTGGAACATGTGGAATATAGCCTGAAACATTCTGGGCAGAAAATGAAGAGCCTGGAGGCTACAGTTCAACTCTCCTTGGCGGGCCAGGATTAATGTATAAGGATCCTCAAAAACTTGGAATACCCATATCCCTAAAAATACTACAAAGCAAAATTCCCTATCAGAAGGACTTAAGACTAAGTAGAGGTAGTATTTTAGTACTGGGTATTTGAAACCAAGGAAGTGAAGAGGTCCTGAGAGATCAACACCAAAGTCTCAAGAAACAACAAAACCTGAGAGTGGGGCTAAGTCAACAAAGGATATGAGCCATACTAACAGGGCTCTATATATCTGACCACTTTTGCTGTATAAGCGAACTTCTCCTTCTTTTGTTTTACTGTAGATTATCTATGTAGTCCAAGTATTATAGCAGAAAGTGCAATAGGCAAAGGAGAACTGAGCTTCAATCAGCGTGATAGGTGGAGCCCGTGATGATTTTTTCCTTCAACACAGGTGTAAATGTATGTCTAGATGTGTCTGACCCAAAAGGGCTGTGCACTAGTTATGCAGGGCAAGCCCACGCTCCTCTGTGTGGACATCCATGACATTACACAGTCACAGACTAGATAACTGACGGCATCGTGCAAAGTAGCTGAGTGCTACCTGAACTGCAAGGAAGTCCATCTTTATAAATATTTAAACTACTCACAAAAGAAATCTGCTTGAATTACCAAAGATAACTTTTTAAAAAAATCCTGATAACGACAAGTTTAACTGGACATTCTTTACTTCTACCTCTGAAGTCAATCAAAAGGCAATTTTTAACAAAGTTTCCCAAACAAGATCAGAATTAATACTCCTATTTCTTTATGAATAAGAAACAAGACAAAAATCGCCTTCAAGGAGACCACATTTCTTGCATTCTTAACAAGAAATCAATCTGGGAACCTCTAAAATTAAAAGGTTCAATTTAATAGTATGAGAGAACAATTTCACCTACAGTAAGACCCTGATGATCCAGAATTTTAACCAATTTGACCGGGGGAAAAAAAAAACAATGTACAGTGGGTAATACATTCATTAAAAGTTACTTAACCCTTCCTCGATCCCTCAGGGCTGTCAAAGTGAATGCCATTTCCTCTGTTGGGCTGTGACACCCTGCGAAAATAAGGGCCACCAAATCTATTTTAACTGAACGGCCCCACACAGCTCCCTTTTTACAGTTCTCTCTCAACTTCATTAATTCTTCCAGCTCCTAATACCTACTAATTCTCTCATTATATCCACCTGAACAAGCCACCAACCTGTCAAGAGTCTGGAAAAAAGATAACCAAACTTGTTAGACAATCTGCAAAGCAGGAGGCAACAGGCCCTTCAGGGGCGGGTGACGCAGGATGACTAGTGACCGCTCTGCAGCACCACCCCCACCCCGTTTCTAGGCTCTGCTCTGAGCAGATAAGGCTGCCTAACGAGGTGTTACTGTATATTAGAAATGCAAGACTGCGGATGCTGAATTTCAAATACAGAATTAAATGCCTGACACACCTACTTCCATGTAGTCACGGCCACCACCTCAACTATCAGCTGGCATGTGCTTGCAAAAGGAAATGCTTTTCCTTGAAAAGCAAAAGCAATACTTACCTTAAAACTTAAGGTATTAAAGAAAACAAAGACTACATTCCAAAGTCCAATATAATTTTTAAGAATATTATCAATGCCATTATTCCCTGGCTCAAAGTACCAATCTATTAAAGCCGGGGTTTCAAAGTCATCTATAAAATTTTCCCCAGTTGGGAATGACTTTAATGAGGGTCAACTCAACTCAGGAACATGAGAAAATATCGAATACTTAGGTTTTCTCACCACCCGGGGTTACTCAGGCATAAGGCAACAAACGCAACACAGCAAAAGGAAGGCTAGAGGCTGCTCCGTTGAGGTGCCTGCGGAGCAGGGCACTGAGGGAGGCGGAAACCGAGTACAGTGGGAGCAAGTATGAGTAGCTTCTTTGTACCCTTACGTCATCCCAAGCAGGAATTGGGAGCTGACTAGACAAACTAGCAGGAGTACGGTGGGCACTGACCTCTTGTACTGGTAAGAAACATGAGCTTGGCCTACAATTATCAGGACAAGTGGAAGATGTCTCACATCTTTCTGAATAGACGGGCAAAGGCCAAGAGCACTGAAATCACAGAAATGTAACCTTGTAGAACCTACTAGATCTACCGTGTTCCTCTTGTTAGTTTCTCCTAAGGAGCTTGTGCAGAACGTCTCCCATCGCTCCCTGACTTCGTCTGGAAGATCTTCAGAGGGAGAAAAGGAAAAAAGCATTATCACTACAGTGACTTGCACACAGACAAATAAACAAGTAACTCGAGGGGCACCACCCATGTGGTTCCTCAAAGGCGAGCAAGCCCTGCAGGCTGAGCTCTCGGAGGGACGGGGTATAGCCATGCTCAGTCTGAACCCCGAGAACTTTTCAGGAACCCCCTCCCAACCACGGTCTATGCTTGATGCCAAGAGCCCTAAGCAGTTCTTTGAATTTAACAAGTTTTTTAAGACCTTTTGGTAAAAACTTAACCTGGAAAATATGTTTCCAATAAGTTCCCTGTAAAGGTAACAGTCTTTAAGGTGGGGGTAAAAGCAGTCTTGCTCTATGGTCATGTGAGTTTAGGAAACACCGCAAATGTCAGCTCCTGCGCACTTTGAGAAACTCTGACTGGCATCTGGCCAATGAATGTCCCACGGAACCCAGTCTGGTTTCTCAAATTGCTCAAAGATAATGTTTCCTAAATGTTTGTGTCATAGGCCATCATATGGATACGTATGCAATAGTGAAAGCTACCTTCTACAGGAATTGTAAAGAAAAGGATACACAAATACTTTTCTGAGAAAATGAAACTATAGCTGTAATCTTGGGGGCCTCACTAAAGTTGTCATCTGACAATTCTGGTTTAAACACACGTGTGTACACACCCTTACAAAGGCAAGCAACTTCCATAAAACGAAGACTGATCTAAAAAAAAATATCATACACATGGCCAATTCATGTGCACAGCTAAGGACATAAAGTGTGATGATCTGGCTAACATCTCTCTCAAGAAGCAAAATTACAGGGCTTTCCTGGTGGCGCAGTGGTTGAGAGTCCGCCTGCCGATGCAGGGGACAAGGGTTCGTG
>NC_041229.1:104276403-104276691 GCF_002837175.3 Physeter macrocephalus | reverse complement strand
CCGTGAGGCATGGCCGCTGAGCCTGCGCCCCGCAACGGGAGAGGCCACAACAGTGAGAGGCCCGCGTACCGCAAAAAAAAAAAAAAGAAGCAAAATTACAGGTGGGCTAGCCCCAATTTGTCCATCACTGGGCCACAACTACACTTTTCGTGCACATTCAATAGGTAACAGCCTCTTGAACACAAACATTGTTTTTTTTGTTTTTTTTTTTTTTTTGTGGTACGCGGGCCCCCACACTGTTGGGGCCCCTCCCGTTGCGGAGCACAGGCCCTGGGCGCGCCGGCTCAG
>NC_041229.1:104241894-104276347 GCF_002837175.3 Physeter macrocephalus | reverse complement strand
CGGCAGGCGGACGCGCAACCACTGCGCCACCAGGGAAGCCCCAAACATTGTTTTTTTTTTTTTTGTTTTGTTTTTTGCGGTATGCGGGCCTCTCACTGTTGTGGCCCCTCCCGTTGCGGAACACAGGCTCCGGACGCGCAGGCTCGGCGGCCATGGCTCACGGGCCCAGCCGCTCCGCGGCATATGGGATCTCCCTGGACCGGGGCACGAACCCGTGTCCCCTGCGTCGGCAGGCGGATTCTCAACCACTGCGCCACCAGGAAAGCCCAACACAAACATTCTTAAGAGAGAAATAGTAGGATAGACTGAGAGATGATTTTCAGCAAGCTAATAACTGAACGAATGTTGTACCACAGAGGTTGAAGATGTTTTGCCTTCAGAGTAAGTCACAGGACTGACTAGTAATCCCGCTGGTACCAAACCTGGAGCACACAGAGTTCTTGATGCTCTCATTTGGGAGGAGATGGACTCAAGGCCTTGGTGCAAGTGTAAAAGGCATCAATACAGTTTCTTCCAAGTAACCTTGGGCTGATTAAATTCAAATGCTAGTGCAGAAAGAGTCCTTTAGGATATTGGCTAATATCGCTCATTTTAGTAATAGAGAGATGGAAAAAATGCTGTTAAATGCTTTAATATGCCCATTAAAGGAACTCAATCCACAGGCTATGTAGGGGACTTCAGAAGAAAATAAAAAGCAAGAGTAATTGTAGCTCAAGTGGCTCAACTGTCAGCCTACGAGTACTTCAAGCTCAAAGGAACGGTTTAGCGAGCAATACCCTTAGAGAATGAAAGTGGGTAACTCTAGTTACTGGCTGAGCCTGCCAATACTTAATAAAAGGACTGCAGAACTAAGAACAGAGATACAGCAAAAATCTGTATTGTTCAAACACATTCTCAAGAGCCTCATTCAAATCTCGAGATAACATGAGGAAACTCTTCAGACAGCTATTTAAAAAGCAATGAATATTTCCACTTTACCCTTAAATCCTTTCTCCAATCCAACAAAAATGTAATGAAAATTCCATAAACCCATTACCTTTGATGAGCTGCTGTACTAAGGCGCTGTTGGGGCCCTTATCAGTGCTGTGCACGATGCAGTTGGCTATCCTTGTCAGGTGTCCCATGTAGCCATGCCGTCTTCCTCCTTCGGCTCTACCGGGGTAAAGGACAAATATTCAGACTCCTGAGAGGATGGAGTGATGAACAGCTTGGTAAGTACAGTGGATTTAAGCAATCGTTCTAAAAACTGAGGCACTAAAGACAAGAACAGGCGGAAGAAGAGGGTGCGTAATATAACCCAGGTTGGGGTTGGGGTAGGGGTGGGGGTGGGAGTGTGGCAGCAACTGTCTACTCAAAAGACTACATTGTAGCCTCAGTCAACAGGACAAACTCTGTTCAAATACTCAAACCAACCATCCTCAGTAACAGTAGCTTTAAAAACAAAACCCCAAACATTCACTGATGCCTAATGATTCTGTGACTTTCCCTCCTATCCTTCTGTGAAACTATTTTTCAGACTTTAAACAGATTGTAGGGAAATGAGGTGAGAATTCTGCTGGTTCATTTTGCTAAGACATCCAATTTTAATTGTATCAATCAATCATTGAGATAGTTATCTACCAATGGCATTTCTCAAGTTAAAGTATTAGCTGATTTGAGGACTTGGCCACGATGAGAGGTAGTCAACTTGTATCTGGCCCACTTGCCACTTGGACACGGACGTTCACATGATTCCTCACCCCTTCCCCACTTAGAGTCCAATCTTCACAACTATCACCCATCTTTGCATTTAGACAAACTTTTCACATCACTGTGATTTCTCCGCCCAAATATTTACAAAGTGTCAAGTCTTTAAATTCTATGAAACAAAAGACTTTTGACTGCAGACAGGAGGGAACAAACCAAAGAGATCTTTGCTTAAAGGGAGAATCTTTCAGGAGTCACTAAGAAAAACCATACTGTGCTTGTAGGCTTGCCTGGAAAATAAAATATCTGCTAATAAGCTCAGCAGAGGGCCTGGGAATACCTAAGGGTCTGAAGGCATAAGGTTGACCTCAGCTGAGCTGCTATGAGCCTCTTTCAGTTTCATAGTAAGATCCCACGACCCGAGCGTTCCTTCTGGGCAAATTCTTAGTCAGAAGCTCTGGTATTCCCTCAAACCCTCACAAGGGAAAACAAACACCCATCTCCAAGTTTTTTGGCCCAAGGCTCCCGATCTTCTTTAGGCTTCCTGTTCAAGGAAAGCTTAAAAAGCTCTTTCAGGACTCCCCAGGAGGGGAGGAATATTATTAGCCAGGCCTTCAGAGGATGGAGCTCACAGGGAGTAGAGCACACAGGACACCTTGGCACTGGCAAGGAGGCAGAGAGAGGAAGGGGGTCAAGGAAGGCTAAGATGGGGCAGACACATAACCAGAGATGCTCTGGCCACAGACAGCACCCCAAAGGAGCTCCATCTGGAGGAAAGTATCTGAGGTCCACCAAGACTGAACCCCTGCCACCCTCAAACTACATGCCACCTTTCGCCACCCAGAGTCAAAGCAAAGCCCTATCGGTGTTTAGTAAGCAATTTTTAAAAACCAAACCCCAGAAAACAAAGCAGACAGCTCCCATGAGTTACCTAGCTCACCTGGGCACTGCAAGAGACATCTGAACAGAGAAACAGAGCAGGGAGATCCTGAGAAAGGTCAGACTATAAAGGGGCATATGACAACTTTATGGGGTGATGGAAACGTTCTGTGTCTTGTCTGTGATGGTTACATGACTGAACGCATTTGTCAGAATTCCTAGAAATGTACACCCCAAAATGTATACTTCAATAAACCTGACTTAAAAAAAAAAAAAAACCACAAGAAGTATACCTTGGGAGTGTTTCCCAAACATACCCACCTGCTTCAGAATCTATGGGATGGCATAAAAGCTCCCAGGGCATTAGAGAGGAATGCCTGTTTCAGACAACACCTCTAGGGAAAAAAACTCTGTGTAACAAAGCTACCCACATGCAGCAACTAATACGTCAAGTAATCTTGCCAATCAGCTAACGGAAATTTTCTAAAAAAGGAAATACTAAGCAATTTTACCCTCCCTCTAGTTCCATGCACAAAGTGACTCTTTTCTTCCATGAGAACCCGGGGTAACAAGGACAAAGGTGCTAATTAAGGAGGACTTGACTTTGTAATTCTTTTCCTTCAACTCCCCATTATTCTCAGAAAAACAGCCATTCAGAAAGGACCAAGAAGTTGCAAAGGCAGCAACAGAGGTGGGGAGTACTCCCAACCCCTGTTCTTTCAAGACAGGTAGAAAGACAAGGGGGATCTAAAAGTAAATTACTAGAAAAATATCTGTTACAATTAAATAATCTGGAAGTCCCAAGAGAACCATTTGTAACTGTAAAGTGGCCTGTACCATGTAGTTATATTATATTCATTGTTCCCTGTCTAGGGCAAGGGAGTATATTTTCTTCAAATTAAAAATCAAACTGAACTCCTATCAGAAAACAATTTACTTACTGTTTCTTCTCGTTCATTTCCCAGGCGTCAAGTATTCGTTCTATCAATTGACATTTTTGAAAGAGCTGAATAAAAAGGAACGTTCCAGTTTAACATTGACATAAATGTCAAAGTGTCAAATTTTTAAAGTGAAACAGAACTCTAGCTAAACAGAAAAGTGATACCTATCACTTTATACATATAACCCAGCAAGCCTAATATAGCTGTGAATTACTGGCTAAATCAGATGCCCCGTGAAAATAAATTTACTCAAGGGCCCCAGAACACTACAGGGATTCAAGACAGGATCTATGTCTTTAGCAGCGAACCTACCGGGAAATAATATATTTCAAGTACTGCTACCAGTGAGCAGCTGACCTAAAGCAAAGCCAGGTTTTACTCTGAAATGGAATAAAGAAAATTATGCCCCGGCAAAAATTTGACTCAGAATCCACAGCAATACTTGTACAGTTTAAATGCGAGCAACACTTCCTTCTCTAGGAGCTAACATTACTGCATTCGTATTAAAAATAGGTGTGGCTTGCCAAGCTTCCGCACACCAATGACCAGCGCCGTGGGCTGCATTATCGAATGTGCACAGCCGGTCTTATTCAAATGTCATTTGTCTTCCCCATCTACTTGGGTATTCCAGGTTAGCCTTTCCCATCTTCAAGGTTTGGGCATAACCCAGTATGAGCTAAAGAATGTCACACAACCACAGAACTTCAGAGCAAGAAGAAACCTGCAGACTGACTTAGTAAAATCACCTCATATTTAACAAAAGAAAACAGACCCCCAGAAGAGGCTTCCTCGACACTGCATAAGAACTCACTTCTCCCAACTTTCAGTCCTTTATTCAGCACCAGAAATTAAAACTCTGGCAAGCCAAATAATTGGTTCAAATGTTTTCTGCAGTCTTTAAATTTGTGTTGTTCTTTTAATCTCCAAAAGGTTTCTAAATCTTCAAATTTATTAATTTTCCCCAATAAGCAAGCCACATAGACTTTTTTTTTTTTTTTAAAGTTCATCTAATGGTTAATTGTCCAGGATATGATTTACAGAATCACCGGTTAAAAGTATCAGTACAATGAAAATAAGTTAAATATTCAGACTCTGAAATCTAACCTCCCACCCTTAAACCTCAATTCACTTCACACCTTACGCAGAAAAATGCTATAACCAGGAGTGGCAGAAAAAAGACACCAAGTAAGCTTACATGTTTCAATAACAAATTGTCACCAGTGGAGTCCTGATCAGTAATTGTGCTATTTTCTGTGTTTTCAAAAGGACTTGCAAGAATCAGTGCAATACAGATTTCCACTTGTGTGTGTAAAAAGTTATTCCATGTGTATTTGAAGAACATGTCCTACAAAAAAAGAAGAAGAATGCTTTCTTTTATTCAGTCTCCTCCATGTTTAAGCCACTACCTCAACACATTCACCAAATAATGAATTAATAAAGTAAAAATGATGTGTTCCTAGTACAACAGGACAAATTAAAAGGAACACATTTTATTTTAAATGCAGTTTAAAATGCCTTCATAGACTAAATAGCATGGTATTTGCTCATTCAACATGTCAGAATTTGCATGGAATCTAATAGAGAACAACAATAAACATATAAAGACAATAATAAATTTCTCAAACCAATTTGTGACTAATACGGATATTAAGTTCAGTAAATTTCCAATAATTTTCAAAGAAATCTACGAGAATTTCATTTTGCCTCAACAAATGTTTACTGATGACTTCTGAGCGGCACACAGTGCTAGGTGCAACATGGGAGACAGACAAAAATACGGTCTCCAATTTTGAGGTGCTCACGCCTTAAAAAAGAATAACCACTCGGGCATTCAAAACTCATAGAACTATCAGTGGATAGAGCAAACCAAGAAAGCTATGAGAGGTGGTGACGTGCGGAACTCCTGGAGGTGCAAGGGTTTTCCAGATTACCTGAAAAGGTAACAGTAGCACAAAAAAAAGAAAGACAATTCCAAAAAGCATAAATGCATAGTTAAAGTATGTATTCAGGATATCGCTGAGTCTTGGTTATCTAATCTCAAAATGAAAAGATAATGATTAATGATCCATTTAGGAGTTTTATCAAATTAATCACTCAAAAGTAGCTCTAAGATTAACATCAGAATGAATTAACAATAGCTGTAAACTTACTACTAGGAAGATGAAAGACTAGTGATTGATGACTTCAGTGAGACTCCCAGAGACAGGAGTAGGAAGTTATATCCCTGTCAGAGGGTAGGGCAAAAACTATGTCCCCAGAGGGCAAGGGTTATGCTGGCAAGGAAACTGTAATCCTGTAGCGTCTCATCTTTCTCCAAACGTTCCTGCTCTCCATGCCTTCTACTGCTATGTCATTTAACACGAAGCTGAAATACAACTAAAAGTGTCTCTCTCGGTGACACTAGGAAGAACAAAGGGAATGGCTGATAGAGCATATGCATGGGTTTGAAACTGGATGTGAATTCAAATCCTGGCTCCACCACTTACTAGCCATGGAATGTATCCCCCCCCACCCCCAATCTGGGCATGAACTGAAAAATCATGCCCAGGATCACATGAGAAATGTATATGAAGTTTTATACCCAGGATCACATGAGAAATGTATATGAAGTGTACATTCAATGCCTTTCATGTAACGAGCAAACACCCCAGACTCTCCTTTGAAACACAGGCCAAGTTCCTCCCGGTGTACAGTGTGGCCAGCGGGTGTACAGTGTGGGTCCTGGGAAGCCATCTGTGCTGTGCGGAGGCAGGACAGAGCAAGCAGAGGCCCCGGGGCCAGGCCCATGGATTCCAACCACAGGCCTTGGAGCTGGGGAACTCAGGGGTCAGGGAAGTCCAGATAATTCCTGGGCTCTTCCTTTACCCTTCCATTCCCTTCTGCTTCCACTGAAGCAGACTAAATCAAAAGACAGTCTTTTAGACTCAAATCAAGACAGTGTCAGAGACCTCGTATACTATCTCAGTGGAAAGAAGATCCAAGCTTGTCCCTTGGCTAATTATGACGAGAAAACAATGCTGTGAGCCCCAGTCGTTTATTGCTAATACAATCCCCTGGAGAGGGTGATTACACTCACTCTATCCTCCACACGAGACTGAGCTTCTTGAGGGAAACGTCTGTCTTAACCATCTTCGAAATTCTCTAACACAGTTCTTTACGCACAGCAACAAGAAATTACTACTGAAAAATTGAAAGCATTCAAAATTGATGATAACCTCAAGGGGAAAACTATATAAAAGACTGTTTACACTCGGACCAAGGAAAGTCATTGACACATTGTAAATTTATGAGGTTCTACCTTCTGTTATGTATCCATAAAGTACCAAGGGCAAATTAAGACATCTTTCAGGGGATATCGTACCAATATGACCCCAATGCTATTCAGCTCCATAAGGTCCCCGTTGATACTGCTGGTATTTGTTTGGAGGAGGCTGGATATCAACCTAATCACATTCAACCGGGTGTTCCCCACGGGAGGGTCCAGCACGCCCCACGTCGTCTTCATCACACTTTTCTGAGGAAGGAAAAGCTTTCCAATTAAATTCAGTTCAGTGAACAAATGAAGGGCATAGGAGTATGTACTAAGATACAACGCTAGGTAAACTAAGCCTGCAAACAACTTGGCCTAAATTCTACACCTGAAGGAATATCCAAAACTCCTACTGATGATATCTTTAAGATATGATGAAATGAACATGAGGGGAAAAAATTAAGTAATTTCCCTGGACTACAAATTTTGTAAGAAATCAAGTATCCCCTTGCCTTCAACCTTCCAAACACCACAGGAATGAAGCAGAAAGCTACTGAAGTCCATGAAAAAAAAGTGCAATATGCCAATCCTGACCAGAAACCTAAGAAACTAAGAAAAGTTACAAGTGGTTTTGGATCACAGTTCTCAATCTCTGCCAAATCTGTGATAAAAATGCAAACTCAGAAGTTGCCTTTGGATCACAACCTTGAAACAGGATCAACCTCAAACCTGTTCTTGTCCATAAAAGGGAGTTGCTATTCTCTGACATCACAAAAGAAAGACACAGAACATTCCAGAACTTCAGAAGTTTGGCAGGAAAGGATGATGACCTGTGACAACGAAGCGATGGGGATGCCCTTCTCCATGTCCTCGTCCACAGGGGATCCCTGCCCCCCTGCCTGCACTCCTCCAGGCCCAGTGGAACTGGACGGCCCCCAGTTTCACTCCCTGCAGCACAGCTCTAATGAACACGGATCTACTCACACACCACATCATGTAGTAAAAGCAGCCACAAGCTGAACTCACTCACTCCTAGCCGTGAACAAGAGGAAGGGCAGACCAAACACTGTCTTACTTCCGAGTTAGGCCCAAGAAGAGGACCAGTGTGAGAATCCATATTAGACGCTGCCTTTTTTGTCCACCTAGAAAGAAGACTGTGGCACCTGAGACACAGGCCAGGGGCACCTGGCCACACCCTCTCCTCTCACAGGTCCTCCTTCTCCTCCAACTTCCACTTCTCTTCTCCTGAGCAAATCCTTCTCTTCTCCTTACTCTCCCTCCTCTTCTTCCCAGGTCTGGCACAAAGGACGCCACTGTTAAACACCAGCTCCCCCTCCACAAGATGGTTAAGTAAACAGAAAACATCTACTTTAGAAGGGAGACACTTGTCTACTAATTTCCCAGTAACTCACACCACAGATGTCACAGAGACACACTTTCCGGAGCCTGGGATGCTGGATGCGATGATGCAGGGCAGAAGCAAACACCACAGTGTAAGAACTAGTGCCGGCAGCGGAACTCTCATGGAACTGCCTTCCACCCTACCGATGCCAAAAGGAAGAGCCTTGTCCCCTAAAGCTCGGTCTGCGCCAACCCGAGGGGGTGGGGTGTCACGGAAGGACACCACTAGGGACCCTGGACACCCCACCCCTCTTTTGGAGGTCTTCGCTGTCTGCTGTCTGTGCTTTCAGCGGCTGCCTGATAAACAGTCATTTCTGGATTAGCACACGGATGCTCCCGACAGGAAAACTAACACTCCAAGTCACATTCAACCACTTCTTAAATGAGATACCTGTCCATCAGGCGCTTACACTGCTCCAACTCTGAATAAGACAACTCAATTTCAAAGATTAGTTCCTAAACGATTAACTTTAACCTCAAAGATGTGAAAATAACATGCTATGAGAAGAAAACTATTTTACTGGCATATAAGTACGCAGAATATATAGAAAGAACAAAAAGCTGAGTTTCCTAAGCAGGTAAGTAACTTACTTAATTTTAATTCTACTCTATTCATCAATTTAGATGCTATATATGGATAAAAGCCAATTAAAAACTAGCTCAAGAGCAATGAAAACAACTGCCAGTGTACCTTCTAATATGCTTTGCACATGGGAGTCACAGCCAGTCCTTTAACTCACAAGGTTCATCTACTTTCTAACAACAGCTGAAATCTAGCTACTGGTCTGGTCAACGGGCTTCAGAGAGCTGCCTTACCTTGGGTGGCTCAAGCAGGAGTTCATGAAAAGATCCAAGTCTTCCTCGGATGGCTTCTAGAACGCTCTTGTTGACCGAACAAGCTGAATGACTCATGCCTGGTGGGCAGATCTCTATATGGCCTTCAAATCTTGAAACAAAGCAAGTTAATTTTATTTATTATTCCAGAACAAATCATTCAAGGTGCTCTGTATCAGCATACAGGGATATACATAATAGCTATAGAATATATACTGATTATATCAAAATTTCTGGAAGGATAGGAAGAGGGTATAATAAAACCTTGACGGGGATCAGCCAACATGATCTGAAATCCAAAGACGTACGGTGTCGGATGAGAGATTATATGCCATTTCTTCCCATTCTCTCTTAAACCTTCTTAACTCCTTATACCTATCGTACTAATATCTGGTCCCTAACCAGAAAATGTGGAAAGCAGCAGGAGATCCCTGAATTACAGGACACATCATACTGCCTGCCACTGGAGGACTGTTAACAGTAAACAAGCCTGTATTTGTTCTATACAGTTTCTCTTGATCCATCAATCAACACTGCTTCCTATTTAAAAGGCTTAACTTACTCTTCTGTATAAAGCTGCATCTATACTCATTATAAACCACTCCTTTTAGAAAAACAATTACGAGTGAAATGAGACTCCCAAATCCCAATCAGTTTTAGAAAGCACAGGGGTTCTCAAAGTTGGGGGACATAAGGAGGGAGGGGTCTAAAAATGTGGCTGTACAGTTCAGATTAAAGGATAAACCTGAGAGTGGTGTGTCAGTGCAAACTAACGCTTAACAATGTAGCTGCCTGAGCCTGAACCCTGGACCTTCACTCACCGGTAGTTCGTCCTAATGTGGAAAATGGGAACCACCCAAGCATGTCCCTCTCAGGACTGCTGCGGGGACCAGGCTAATGCAGACAAAGGACTGAGAGCCCTGCCTGACACAGCGAACACCTCGAGAGTGATTATTAGGACTACTACTTGAGGATATTTCACACGGGCAAGTGATTTCTAAGAGCTACACGGAACAGCCTTCAGAAACTCAATTCCTAGAAAGGGGGAGTAGGTAGACGAAAGGCCTTTTGCTTTGATTATAGTGCTTTTTAATGTGTAGGGGTTTTAATAATTTATGTGGCCAAATATAGCATTCTTCACTATAGTCTCTGTCCAGGAAGCCATACTTGAAGTTCTTTACAATGCCATAATCCTATGAGTATTTGCATACTTTTCCTCTAGTGTTTTTCACTTAACTCACCTGGAATTTATTTTTATGCAAAACAGGTATAGACATGATATTTTTTCCCCAAGTGGCGAGTCACACTTCTAAGCCACATTTATAGAACGATCTGCTTTTCCCCACTTATGTGAAAAAAAAAAAAAAAAAAAAAACCCGTACAAAACCATATACTAAAATTCCTTAATCATTCACATAAATTTTACTTGCTCATCTAATAAACACTTAGTGAACATCAATTTATGTACCTGCCTTGACTCAGGTACTACAATCAATATCCATGGTGTTTCTCACACTTTAATCCTTTCAAATATATGTAAAAATCTGCCAAAACCAAAACAAAACCTGTGCTGATATTCCAAATAGAGAAACATTAAATCTGGAACTTAGACGTGGAAAGGCACAAGAAGCGATGGCTGTCCGGGGCATCGGGAGTCTGCTCCTCTTCTCCCTGAGCAGAGGTCTACAGTCCACGGTATCTGCAGCCACTCAGCTCCCTCACCCACTCACCAGTTAAGGAAACTTTGCTTATTTACTGTTTTGGATGATTATGAATAAAGGGCACAAATATTCACTTACAAGTTTCTGTGTGACACAATTTTCACTTTTCTTGGGTAAATACCTAAGAGAGTGCTGGATAATATACTGTAATAAAGGTCTGTTTATTAAAAAACTGCCAGGTGTTTTAAGATGGCCACATGACTTAATATCCCAGCTGGAGAGTGTGAGGCTTCACTGTCACCAGTGCTGGCTCTCTGTGTTTGTTTGGTTCAGCTGTTGAGTGGGCTGAATGGTCCCCCCATAAAACGTACGTCCACATCCCAGTCCCCAGTCTGGATGCCTTTTCTTCCCTCCCTGCCTCACTGCACTGCTAGGGCCTGTAGCATGAGGCTGAATAGAACTGGAGATGGGAAATATTCCTGCCGTGGTCCTTGATTTCAGGGGCTACGATTTCAGTCTTTGCCCATTAAGAATGATGGTAGCTATGGGTTTTCTTTTTGTTTTTCAGTTTCCAAGTTCCTTTCTATTCCTAATTTGCAGAGGGGTTTTATCATACAAGGATTTAATGAAATGATCACATGGTTTTACTTCTTTAGCCTGCTGGTATCAGTTACACTGGTTGATATTTATTAAAGCTATTTTTATACAGCAGTTTTAAGTTCACAGCAAAGTGGAGAAGGTACAGAGACTGCCCATATACCCTCTGCCCCCACAAATGCACAGCCTCCCCATTATCAACACCCTCTACCAGAGTATGTTTGTTACAATCCATGAACCTACACTGATACGTCACCACCACCCAGAACCCAGTTTGCATCGTGGGTCACTCTAATGGGTCTGGACAAATAGCGCCGTGCACCGGTCACTCTGACACTCTACACGGAGCATTTCCGCTGCCCGAAAGGCCCTCCGTGCTCCACCTGTTCATTCCACTCCCCTTGCCAACCCCTGGCAACCATGATCTTTCTACTGTCTCCACAGTAAAATATGACATTTTCCAGAATGTATGTAGCCTTTTCAGACTGGCTTCTTTCACTTCTTTCTTTTCCATCTGCATTTAAGGTCCCTCCATGTCTTTTCACAGCATGAGGGCACATTCTTTTTAGTGCTGAGTAATATTCCACTGTCTGGATGAACTACGGTTTATTTACCCACTCACCTACTGAGGACCTCTTGGCTGCTTCCAAGCTTTGGTAAGTGTGGATAAAGCTGCTACACAACTGTGTGCAGGTTTTTGTGTGAACCTAAGTTTTCAACCCCTTTGGGTAAATCCGAAGGAGCACAACTGCTGGACTGTGTGGTAAAGGTATGTTTAGTTTTCTAAGAAACTACCAGACTGTCTTCCAAAGTGGCCGCACCATTTTGCGTTTCCACCGGCAACAAATGAGATTTCCTGCTGCCCCGCAGTCCTGCCAGCACTTGGTGTCGTCAATCAGGTCCAGTGAATTGCTAGTACTGTGCTTCTTACGGATTTCTGTCTAAACGTTATGTCCATTTCTGTCAGAACTTCTGTTTTAGATTTACAAATAACTGCAAAAATAGTACAGAGTTCCCATGTGACCCATACCCAGTTTCCCCTGTGACCCATGCCCAGTTTCCCCTGTTATTCTCTTACATTTGTCAAAATTAATGAACCAGTACTCACACGTAAAATCCATACTTTATTCAGATCTCCTTGGTTTTAGCCTACAGTTGTTTCTCTGACCCAGAATCCACCCAGGACACCACACTATATTTAGCTTTCAAGTGTCCTTAGCCTCCTCTTGGCTGTGATAGTTACTCAGACTTTCCTGGTCAGGTACTTTGCAGAATGTCCCTCATTTGGGGTCTGGTCTTAACGTTTTTCTCATGATCATGGGTCTCTGAGAGGAAGACCACACAAGTAAAATGACATTTTCATTACATACTATCAACACAACAGTGCTGGCTGTTGACTTTGATTATATGGCTGAGAAAGTGCTGGTCGGGTTTCTCTGTCAAACTTGACAGAGTAGCTGTCAAGTTCTCATTTTATTCTCTTTCCATACTGCATTTTTTAGAAGGAAGTCATGAGGTGCAGTCTGCACGTAAAGAGCGGAGAGTCTTTTTCTTCCTCCTTGAGAAGGAATTATGAACTATTTGGAATTCTCCCACAGGGGAGATTTGTCTCTTCACCCCCTTTTACTTATTCCGTCCCTTATTTATATCAGTATGAACTCATGGGTAAAATTTTATACTTTGTGTTATGAAACAATACTGCCTTATTTTATTGTGCAAGTGGTCCCAGCTCTGGCCAACGGGAGCTCTTTTAGTTGGCCCGTGTCCCTCTCACACACTCGGTGTCGTAGGTTTTCTCTTTGAGCGCGTCCTTACTGTCTGCACCACAGGATGCTCCACGCTCATCCTGTATACTTCTTAGCCCAGTTGCAGGACCAGCCATTTCTCCATGAAGCCCTGGTTCCTTTACCGGAGGATGGTATGAGAAACTGAGATCTGGGCACACGGTTACTTGCTCCTGGTGATGCGTCATGACTTCTAGGCCTCACAAAGCAACTGCCTTCCTCGTTTAACTCTTCATATTTCAGTATAGGTAACTTCTAATGTCCTACACTGCCTGATCCTTTCCTCAACGATGTCAAAGTTTACAAATGAGCCCAAAGGCATTCTTCAATTTCTGTTGTATTTTTCATTTCTAGCATTTGCGTATGATCTTCCATATCTCTGTTAAAATTCTCCATCTGTTCGCATATTGCTCACTTTTCCCACAAGCCTTTAACACATTAATCATAGTTATCTTAAATTCCCTACCAGATTGCGCCAACATTTTTGAATCTAGTTCTCCTGACTGCTTTTTCTCTTGAGAGTTCAGTTTGTTTGGGTTCTTTTTATCTTGCTTCTTTGTCTTGCAATTTTTTAGCTGTGACGTGGACATGTTGTGTAAGACAACAGAGACTGATATAACTAGTATTCGCAATGGATACGCCTCTTTTTTTTCTAGGTCTTTAGTGTGGGGTTTCTGGATCAATTTATAGTCAGCAGCTGAGTTAGGTTTGGGTTTTGCTGTTCCTATGACTGACTTCTCTCAGCACACTGAAGACTTTAAATCTGTCTCAAGTTACTTTGTATTTATAGTTAGGGATGGATTGCCAAGTTTTTCTCAACTTCTGCTCTGCCCTGAGCTGAAGTTCTTCCCTTTAAGCCTGCTCCTGTGCTGATGGTCTCCTTCCACACTGCAGCCTTCCCTCCTCCAGCACGCTGCTGCTGTCACTTGATGTGTGGCGGCCTGGTGGCAGGACCGCTCTGTTGTTCTGGTTCAGCCTCAGTCTCAGGCAGTGGAAGTGCTCACGGGCCTCAGGGGTGCGGCCCTCTCGGTGATCCTGCCCTGACTTCAGTGGTAGGGGCTCTCTAATAGCCTGGGCCCTGAAAGTGTCCCTGCTTGTCCTGTGGGATAGAGGCTTTTTCCTGGTCCCTTCCTCCTCATCGTGTCTTTAGGGTTACAGGGTTTGCTGCCCTTTCGCCAGTGGCTTCAGGGTTTTATTCAGCAGGGGCGGGAATGGAGAAGGACCCTGCTGCTGCATTCCGCAGCCCTACTCTGGAAGGGGGGCTTTCTCGGGGCTCTTACCCGGCCTCCAGTACTTCCTGAGCAGGGCTCGTAGGTATGTGCAAAGTCCTGAGTCTGTAGTTCTCAGGGTGTCCTTGCTCTCCCTGCACCTGAGGCGCTTCGGGCGTTACATAACCTACTATCATTCTATGTTTATAAAAAACACATTGGAACTATCATTTTTTTTAAGATGAAAAATGAAACTGTGTATGAAAACACCTCAGTTCCTCAGGAGAAGAATTATATTGTGCACTAACTTACCCCTTCTCTCCTTATTTCTTGCGTTTTATTAAAATAGTCTGGAATTTATTGGTTTTTTTTCAACATTTGACTTATTCAATTATTCATTCTTAACATAACTTTCAGAGTCATATGAATTGTCACATTCCTATCTGTTTCATTTATCATTACTTTCACCAATATCTTTCCTTATCTTAAGTTCTTTATTCTACCTTATTTTTCTGCTTGGCTTTGGTAAAGTCCATCTTCGAGTAATCTGGCCCAGGAACAGGACACGGACGGGACACTGAGGTCCATACGCTTGAAAATGCCTCCTGCCCTCACACAGCAACAGAAGTGCTTCAGGGTCACAATCCTGCCCTCTGTTTTTCAGTGTTTAGTTAGCTTTACAAATGACATGTCTGGCAATGTGATTTGCTCTGTAGTTAACCCATTTTTTTCTTGTCCAAATATTTTTAAGATTTATCCTTTACCCTAGGGATTCAGAAATCACATAAGGATAAGGCTAAGATCTCAGTCGTCCACCATCCCTGCACCCGCCCCTCTTTACAGTTAACCGTGCTTAGTATTTGATAAACCTTTGTGGTCTGAGGATAAGTTCCTCCTGATCGGAAATTCCTTCCTGTCTTGTATTACTGTATCGTCTCCATTCTCAAAGCCAGAGTCGTCAATATAAATCTCACAGCACCAGCTCATGTGCTTTTAAACCATTTTGAGAGATGATGCAACTGCCTTGCAGCATGAGTAGCAAGATAACAGTCCTGTATCACCTGATTAATACCTTAAGTTATTGGTTACGTTATTTAAAATATGATTTACCAGGGAAGACATAGGCAAAGTCAAAATTGCAGATACAACTCCAAATGACAACATAGCTGAAACAGTGCTGCCACACTGCCCTTCCATTATCACTAACCAGAGATTAGAGAACCAGAAATAGAGATGAAGACTTTAGGAAGTAGGGATTGGTAAGGCTGTGTTTACTATTTTGCTGGAAACCAAAATGACATCACTGAAACTAAATCCAGAAACGCTGGATGGCTAAATTTTCATATGCTGACAGCAGACCGTGTCTCTCCTCCTCTTCATGCCCTCTGCTTTACTGGTTATGGATCCAATAGTGGGTAAGAAAATACAAATTCTAATCTCTAAACCACATGTTCCCGGAATGCAAACACGTACATACCTCTTCAAATTCTCATTCTACAGAGGACAATTAGGAAAACTCTGACAATTAATTAAGTAAATTAGCTTTGGGTATAAACTGTAAAGAATAATATGACAAATATTAATTGGCTTGTCCAGAGGCACATACATAGGGAAAACAGACTATATTTCTGATTCTGAAACACACAGCACAGTTTTCCTTAAGGCCTCAAGCCACCTGCCCGTCCATTTTTAAACAGCCTAATGAACTGCAGTTGCCTCATATGTGAAACCCCGAAAAAAAACCACTGAAAGCCTCAAGTTAGCAAGCTCTGGACAGAATCACAAGATGGAAAGAGCCCTGAACTGCCGCTTGGAGGAGAGGTGCCCACCAACCAGGAACACCTATTTTCAATTTTTCATAAGCAAGAAATAAGCTTCCCTTGTGTTTGAGCCATTTTGTATGGGTTTGACTTATTATAGAAGCGTTTTGGTAACTACTACAAAACCCCAAATGACTAGAATCCAAATACTGCCAATAGTGTTTATCAAACCATACAGTTCAACTACATCTATGCATCCTATTCATATAAAACTATTTATATAGGAGGAAAAGATTCAGCACCTGAAATTCATGGGCATGATACTGTAGCGATCAACCAACTTAACTCTTAGCTTTTAAAAATTCTAAAAGCAAAACCAAATGGCTCGTTTCGCAAGATAGAAGGAAAACTTACGTTGGTCGCCGTGTCTCAAGTAAAGCCAACAATATCTGGACTGCGCTGACTATGGCCGATTCATTCTTCTCCTTGTGGAAAATATTTGATAGGAGCTGCTCTATAATTTCTTGCCTAGGCAAACAAATCAATAGTCAAGCGCTAATTGTAACGTTGTTTAACACAAACAACTTCGGAGAAAAAGATCATGGTATCACTAAGACAAGTATCATAAAAGAGTTCAACCTCACTTGTGCATATTTATTAACAATATTTTACTTTTAATGTATCTATAAGGAAGGCCAGTGATCTTGCTTATTATAAATGTAACACAGACATATATATATATATTCCTATCCCCTCCCCTCAGAAAAGTCATCTGGTCCCTGCTTGCCTTTGCCAATCTTGTTGAAAGCCAACAAACACCTCACGACTGGAAGTCACCTCCTACTCAGATGGTGGGGACGGGCGGTAAAAAGACTCAGAACCCTTCAGCCCCACAGAAGGAGGGGAGTTTTTTTTTTTTTTTACTAAAGAAACCATAAATGTTTTCCCACAAAGGCATTCATGTATAATTAACAAAGATCTAAAACAGATACAAGATAACATCAATTGCTGCACTGTACTCTACAACTAAAATTTGGTAAACCAAAATAATGTGGTAGCAGTGAAATGGGTGCGACTGAACCACTGCCCCAAAAGTATTCTCCACAGGCTCTTCCCATGACACCCCCCCCCACACACATGTATACAAGGTCACAATTAATGTAGAATACAAGGGTAACCTGTTAGGTGAATAAATTTATACGGATGTTCTCAAGGAAAACCCGTTTCTTAGGATCTCAGTAATTTTTAGACCCCATGGGGATTAAGAAATGGAATCGCCCTAGCAATGAGAGGGACAGCTGGTTGTCCCTGGTGCCCACCTGGCAGACACACCAGTCACCCCAAGGTACAGCTGTGCTCACTGGCTACTAATACCAGTTCCTTTGCCAAGTTAGGGCAGCAAGTAGGAGAGACTCTCTTCCTCTTTGGGGGAAGCAAATAAAACTGGTATCTAACCTAACTTCAGAGGATCCCCTTGCAGGAAGAAGCTTTCAAGTACTCTCAGACCAGCACTAGAACTGCTTGTGAGACCTCTACCCAAAACAGTACTGTAAAAGTCACTCAACACACAGCAGTCTATAGAATAACTATTAAACTTGGAACTGAGCTCTGGAAAACAGACTGCTTTTTTGTAAATACGTATATTCTTCAAATAGCAGCCTCACCCCAGGTAGAGGGGTACCGACAGGGCATCCAACTGTAGATGTCCACCTTCTCATTCAGCTGTAGCGTCTAACTTTCCAGAGAGCAATATCACCTTTCATAAACCCTGACGCCTGAAGGGAGTGGCTAACAAAGAGGCTCTCACTCTTTCATGGCTGCATCAAATTGGAAGTCTACCATACCCATGGAGAGCATCCTACTAATGGACAAAAATGAGATAATAACCAGCAAAAATGTGATGGTCAAGACGCAACACAGCAGCTGAGCCATATTCTGAGTCTTATCTAAACATACAAATATCACCAAATACAGAAGAAATCATAAACTGAAGAACTGAGCTTATTAAACAGGATAAAAAGAATGCCTTCATATTCTTTAAATAATAAGGCATTTATTTACAAGTGAGAAGACAAATTCACTTCCACTTTTTAAAAAATGGAGTTCCTGGACGAACACCAATAAAGTTCACGATGTGAGCTGTGTTACGCACGAGGCCAGCCAGGTCCTTCACCCAGGCCTTTGAGACAACGGCGCACTTCTGTTTTGTTTTGTTTTTATGTGGGCAGCTAAAGACCCGCGTCTATAAAACTAACAGGCTCAACTGGGCCCAGAGGCTGACCCACTGTAAGCTCATCAGTATCAAGAATTAGGAGCTGCCTGGTCCAGCCCTCCCTAACACAACTAGTTTTAAAGGAATTCTGGAACTTCAGATTTTCCCACAACAGAGCTACTAAATTAAATACATTCAATTTAAGCCCAGATTGTTTCCCAAGCTAACACTCACTACCTAACACCTTGGTCCACTTTCTTAGAGACCTTTTGGTACCCCTACCCACCCTGACCATCCTCTTTAACCTTAGCTCATTTCCGATTTCTCCTGCAGTGCTAACCTACACTTGCAGTTACACGTACAGGGTTTACGTGGGGGCAGCCTGTATACTGAGTAGACTGGCTTATAACACAACACTGCTATGTATTATTAGGTGACAATCAAATACATACAGATATATTACAATATATAAAATATACACAGATACTGTTAAAATTAATAAAAGCTTACTAAGCTCACAGGAGCCTTTGGTCACTGTGTACTTCCTCAATCAACAGATACTAAAAAGAACTACTATAACGTGGGAACACGTCTGATATTAAAAAGGGTTGGGGCTTCCCTGGTGGCGCAGTGGTTGAGAGTCCGCCTGCCGATGCAGGGGACACGGGGTCGCGCCCCGGTCCGGGAGGATCCCGCATCCCGCGGAGCGGCTGGGCCCGTGACCCGTGCCCGCCGAGCCTGCGCGTCCGGAGCCTGTGCTCCGCAACGGGAGAGGCCACGACAGTGAGAGGCCCACGTACCGTGCAAAAAAAAAAAAAAAAAAAGGGGTTGGTTCTCATCCTCAAGAAGAGTGTGGGAAGCACTGTTATAGAGTTAAGTCTCCCCGATGCTCAGTGAAGGTTTAACTCAGTGACACCATGGAGCCCCTGACTCTTTAGGACCACGCAGTTGAAGAAATTTACTCTAATATTTAATGATGTTGATTATGTACCTATCTGCATCGAAGTACAGTTGCCTGATCCAGGACTGAAGACACAGTCTGAAATATATCAGCTAGTGCATACAGAGGCTCCAACAGCTAGATCCCACGTTTAGTCCAAATAGAGTTGAGAGAAGAGAGGGCTGGCACCGAAGAACTCAGTGATTACTACTGACCAGCCTGACACTCGGGGTGAACCTGCACAGTCCGGGAAGGGAGCCAAGCACCCGCTGTGGCCCCAGAACGCTCAGAAGGTAACCAGTCTGAATTGGCCTGTCCTAAGTGTAAAATACACACTGGATTTCCAAAACTTTGCACAAAGAAAATAACGTAGACTCGCTCATTAATAATTTTTTAAATGAACATATGTTGAAATATTATTTTGTACCTATTAAATAAAACATAAAAATTAATTTCACCTACTTTTTTACTTTAATATGGCTACTAGGAATTTTTAAATTACATGTGACTTTTATCATATTTCTATTGGACAGCACAGTCATGAACCATATGAAATTACTGACAGTCAACATTTTTTAACCTTAAGTTAATTTTTACATGGTTGAACCTATTACTGCTACAATTATCGGTATTGTATATTAAAGAAGGAGTACATATGCCCTAATGCCCAAGAATAACTGAAATGGGGCAGGTAAGATGACATTTTACTCAGAAGCTGATAATCTCTTATGTCTTGCTACTTGAGAGAACTAGTCAATTCCTTCCTATTCTACAATGCACATTGGGAAAGTACAACTTTATTTCTCAGAATACAGAGTTTAAAACAAGATATTCTGTCTCTAGTTTGTTCCTTGTCTCACACTTGCCAAGTAAACAATACACACAAATGTCTTATTTTATTTTATTTTTTATTTTATTTATTTATTTTTTCGGTACGCGGGCCTCTCGCCGCCGCGGCCTCTCCTGTCGCGGAGCGCGGGCTCCGGACGCACAGGCCCGGCGGCCACGGCTCACGGGCCCAGCCGCTCCGCGGCACGCGGGATCCTCCCG
Source organism: Physeter macrocephalus (assembly GCF_002837175.3). Lineage (NCBI taxonomy): Eukaryota > Metazoa > Chordata > Mammalia > Artiodactyla > Physeteridae > Physeter > Physeter macrocephalus. The sequence goes on along the minus strand of NC_041229.1, from coordinate 104,256,144 downwards.
GACCGGGGCGCGACCCCGCGTCCGCTGCCTCGGCAGGCGGACCCTCCACCACTGCGCCCCCGGGGACGCCCCGAATGTCTTATTTGTATAAAAGGGTCTCCCTGCCGAAAGATGCAAACGAGTCTCAATACACAGGACTAAAACATTCCAACGAAGCCACTGAGAAGAACAACAGCAGCAGTAAACTGACGCAAGACTGCCATTCGTACCTAACAACGCTAACTGTATGCACTCTTTCCAGTTATTCACCCAAAGTGGGGAAATGCCTTATTTTTGTTTACTAAAATAACTTTCAGTTGTAGGGATGCAGGCAAATGTATGCCCATACTTGATGGTAAATACTCTTCCTGAAAATGTATGAATCTACAAATACCAGTATGGTAGGTTGGCCATTCACAGATTTCAAAACAGTACACCACCCCCAAGCTGTCTTCCACCTGAAACACATGAGATGTCTGTTCATTAGGAATTACCTAAAAATAAGGGTAGAAGCAATATAAAGAAACAAAACAGACAAGATGTATAACCCTTCGAATCAGGTCTGGTCGGGATACCCCAGTCAGCTGCCAAGGTACAGTGGATCCTAAGAAGAACTTCTGATTAAAAATCACTGACTGGGAATTCCCTGGTGGCCCAGTGGTTAGGACTTGGCCCTTTCACTGCTGATGGTGCGGGTTTAATCTCTGGTCGGGGAACTAAGATCCCGCAAGCCACGCGGCATGGCCAAAAAATTAAAAACAAACAAACAAACAAAAAAAAGACAACCCGCTGACTTAGATGGGTCAAGTTATTTCATACACCTATCTTCCCCAAAGACCATGGAGGCAGTGACTGCAGTTACGATGTCACTGCCCCATCCGTGATAGTTTTATAGAATTTAGTTTACAATTATTGAAAAGTTCGAAGTCTACATATAAATGTCATTTATTTACATTCTTATCCTGTAAGTCTCCAATGGGCATCACGAGTGGCTGAGATCAGATAAGCAGGTTTTCCTGCCTTCTCAGCCACCCACAGGTTATTTTCCAGGGACAGGATTCCCACGTAAGAAACACTTACCAAGTACTTACACTGGTAGCATATCAAATAGCATCAATATGAAAAAAGAACAAGAAGAGAGTCTCGAACATACTTTTCTAGAGTGGCAAGCAGGGGGTCTGGTTCTGTACTGTTCTGAATTTGCAACATCTGGTCTCTGCTCAGGCGAACAATTTCACAAAGTGACTGTGATGCATTTGAATGCCGCTAAAGGAAAGGAGTACAATTTTAACTATAAAACACATCAGAAGTCAAATTTGTAATAAAATAAAGTTAGTGAAGAAATTGCTTAAGAAATAACACAAATTAACACTGGCCATAAGCTACAGTAAGTAAAAAGCCAGGGTCCAAAGAAATAACATATGTCAAGCATGAGTATTTTACCCTGCCAGGCTTTACTTAACAGTACCACAAACAAAATACATGTTATTTTGTGTAGGGAAATGTAATTAAAGTTCTGACAAGGAAAAATTTCTTTCATTAAATACCTGAAGAAAACTGTAACCCCCCAATTTATATACTTTTGGCAGCAAAGAAAGATGAACACAATTCTTCGGCTTACAAAAATAAACGCGGCTTTCTGGAACATACTAACGGATAAGAAATATTACTTCTTCTTCCAGTGCGCAGTGTGCTACTCTACAGGAAAGTTCTGGAATCTCAGCACCGAACGCCTAAGCCCCGTGGCATGTGGCACTGAGCATCACTTGCCCAGTGAGGCCAGCAGGTTCCAGCACGGATGACAACACACACCAGGATATCCAAATCCACTGTTTGCAATCAGGAGTCTAACATTTCCTCAATAAATATATGCAATTCGTCACTTAATACAAAACAGAAGTATCAACAGGACTGTCCGAAAGACAAAATTAACTTTTCTTGCAAGTCAGTTGGAGAAGGTGCTGACGCCCCAAATGCTTTGTTGCAAAAAATAAGTTGCCGCAGAGCTGGGCTTCTCCTCTGTCAACTTCTCCTGCACCCTCCAGACAGGGACAGTACCTGTTGAGCAGGAACCTAGTGATGAGCAAGCCTCAGCTGTGGATGTGTCCTCCCCACCCCACGAACAGGGCAGGCCACGCCCCTGTCCTCACTCTCCTCGGCCCGCACCGGCCACGCTTCCAGCACCTGGGAAATGTGCTCTTGGAACCATCCAACTCCCCCAGCCACAGCAGGAGGGCTCATCACCCCAACCAGGCCGAGGGCGCCGTCGAAGCTCTAGGACACAATACATGCACACGCTGGAGTGTCCTTCCTGTGTGTCAGCGGTAACGATACCGCAGGGAGCACGTGATGTACCGTCTCAGGGGAGGGTGGGAATCAACAGCCCCTTTAACGGTTAGCTCTTTTCTTTTTCGAAGGGGGCGGTGGGATAGGGAGCCTGCTTTAGGTAAACTCCAGGTACCAACCGTTTTTAATGGACTGCAGTAGAAGGGGCTACATCTACCTCCACGGGAAATCTGTCTTGCTGGGGAGAACGCGCTCTGGCCGCATGCTCCTTCCTCTGTGCTGTCTCCTCTATGGCGCTCACTCTCCAATTAACCCAAGCCAGAGGCATCCAAGGAGGCTGCCCATGCCCCATGACATACCCTGCATGTTGTTTGAAACAACTCCTTTGTAGATACTACACTGAACCATGTGGAACTGTCGTTTCCACAGGCAGAAATGGCCAAATGCCGGCAGCTCCACAAGGCTCAGTCCGCTACTGAAGACGGCAACAAGGGCAGCAGCAGAGAAGCAGGGGGACGGCCTCCTCTACAGTGGCATACCCGCTGGTCCTGGAGACCCCACCCCACCCCCAGGCATCCCCTCAGCATGAAGCTCAACGTGCAAACTCCAAAGCAGCTTCAATTCTACTGCCAAGTCAATCTTCAGCACCCAGGACAAAGGCCAAACCTGTCAGCACAAAAGCCCGAGCCGGGAAGTAGAACCACCAAGAGCTCCTCACTCTTAAGGATTCAACGGTGACCAGGATCCTGCTGCGCTGTCTGGAAAGCTTTAGCCAGAATGCAAAGAACAAATGCACACAGACGTGGCCACATCATTTGGGCTAATGATGGGTATAAAAGAAAAACAAAGTGTGGAGGAGGTTTGTAATAAAGGCAAGCAGAAGCAGCACGAAGTCTCAGCTCTAAAAAGGAGACGGAGCTAGACCCAGGGCTCACCGTTTCACATTTCGGGAAATTTTCTGAGTATCGGCAAAATGCAGTATTCTTAAAAGCCTTTGGTGTTTAGAAACCTGTCAACTTGAAGAATGCCAGGTGATAGCTGTTACCTACCCTCTACCTTCACACCTAGTACAATTATGCTCTGTGCCCAAATAAACATGGTTCATTTTTTTAAAAAATCAAGTTTATAGTCACACAAGAGAACTTACATCTTCTTCTTGCGATGGATGAACTATTTCCACAAGCCTCTGGATAATTTTCTCCTCATTTAACCACTGTAAAACACATTGTAGAAGTAATCATAGCAATGAGTGGCTCTTGTTCAAGCCCCAATGAAGATTAACATACTTGGAAATATCCATCACATTTTAAGTAGAATGTTACAGGTTTTCTCTGGACTTTGAACACTACAGGAAATTAAAAGTCCCCCAAGGAAAACGCCAGTGAATATATTATTTTAACAGTAGCTACAGTACCAACTACTCCCCAAGTCACAATACCCACATCCAAAAATTCTATACATCAGTTTCTTGGTGATGTTAATTCTCAGACACTGAGTACTAAAACGGTCTGTACTTTGGACATGAGGGTGGGGGCAGGGAATGGAACTTATACATTTTCTGTAAGAGAGCATTCACTTTAAGAGAGCTTCAAAAAGGTTGAGAAAAGCAATATTTAGTATCAAGCCTCTGGCTTAAAACACATGATGAACTTTTACCTTCTAAAGCCAAAACAACCACAGGAAACGTGGGGGCTGGCGGGCACCACGGAAACAGTTTGTCTGCCCTGCCACATGCAAGCAAGCTATTACCATGATTAGGACACTCTCTTCTTCCACCATATATGAAATACAGCCATGAATGAAAATATGAAGGGGATGAGAATAAATGAAAAATCAGCCAGCATAATATTAGTTCCACAAGAACAGGAACACCGTAATAAACAAGGCACTCGCTACCTGGAACGGGCGCGCACACACACAAAATCCCAAAGGTTAAAAGAGATGGCGGCGGGGCTGGGGGTGGGGTGGGGTGAGGCTAGGGGGTGGGTGGCAAGAAATCAGACACGCTTTGCTAAAGGCATGTGGAGAAATTCTTAGGTTGTCTCCAGGCTCCTTAAGGAGAACATGCCAAAGGAAAATGCAAACAAAAGCTATTAGGAGACTACCACAAAGGCAGAGGCCCAACCTTACATTTTAAGATGTTTTAAAATGTGTACATGAAGTACCCGTGTTTGAATCTGTTCAAACACAGATTCTGACTCAGCAGGGCAGGGGTGAGACCTGGGATTGCTAACATGCTCCCAGGTGATGTTTGGGACCACATTTTAAGCAGCAACGACCTAAAACAGGATGCAAACACCTCTACAGAGGAGGTGGGGCAGAGGGTCCTGACGGCCAAGGGAAAAAGTAGGAAACTTTGTGGGCAGTGAACGAATCAAACCCCCACCCTCACTGCCTCCACAGCTATTAACAAGCACCGACAGTCCAAGCCCACGGTGGGCCCCCCAATCAAAGTATGACATTTAGGAGTTTCTAACTAAACTTCCCCCGACCTATGCCTTTATTAACCACCTACTACCATATCCCTCCAGAAACGCACCTATTCCTTTGCAAGTGGGCCCTAAAATTCAATCCAGCAGTGACCAAAGGAATTCTAAGAAACCATACTGAATAATTTTCCCCAATAATAATCCAAACATAAAGGCGGCCATCCCTCTTACCCTTAACCACCTTCCCTGGAATCCCCAACCTCTACTGAGAAGAGACTCACATCCACAAAAGCACACCTAAAAAGGGCCAGAGTCCCAGTTTAGGGCCCTCTCCCACAGGCAACTCCCAGGCCATCCAAGAGGTCCCCCCAGCTGACTTCCTCACATGACCACGGTTCTCAGTAGACCTCTGCCTGCTCCTACAGACCCAGCCCTGACCCGACCCCCAGACTCTCCCACTCACACAAACACACGCTCTGGCACACCTGCCCACCTCGGTAGAACATGTCCTTTCCTGGGACACCACCCGACAGGCCCTCCTTCTGGGCCTTCAGGTCTTTAGCTTTCGCAACAAAACTTGTTTCCAGAGTTCTAAAGGTTTGAGGTTGAGTATTAAAGATGGATTGAGGGACTTCCCTGGTGGGGCAGTGGTTAAGAATCTGCCTGCCAATGCAGGGGACACGGGTTCGAGCCCTGGTCCGGGAAGATCCCACATGCCGCGGAGCAACGAAGCCCGTGCGCCACAACTACTGAGCCTGCGCTCCAGAGCCCGTGAGCCACAACTACTGAGCCCACATGCCGCAACTACTGAAGCCCGTGCACCTAGAGCCCGTGCTCCACAACAAGAGAAGCCACCGCAATGAGAAGCCCACACACCGCGACGAAGAGTAGCCCCCACTCGTCACAACTAGAGAAAGCCCGTGCGTAGCAACGAAGACCCAACACAGCCAAAAATAAATAAATGAATTAATTAATTTTTTAAAAAAAGATGGACTGGACTGGGGAATGGTTCTGGAAGGAGGCAGTGAAAGGGACAAAAGAGAGGAAGAGACAGAAGACAAGAAGCAAAGACGAGAGGCTGTGAGAAACCTCATCTCAAGTCACTCACACCCTCCTCTTCCCACCCAAATCCCACCCAAGGCAGCTGCTCCTCAGGATACACACATATCCTGAAATAACCACCTCACCAAATTTTAAAATATGTGCCCTTTTGGAGGTAAACTCCTTTCTCCTTCTTATCCCATGCTCTTAGGTATCCATGAGAAGAAAGTTACTTCTGAAGCCAGATTCCCTAGAAATACCAACACCTCTGCTTCTTGACTTTCAGAGATATCTCTGCAGTGTGACCATCTTCTCAAGAAAGAAGCCTCACAGCATACTCAGATGAGACTTTTAGCTCCCATTCTACCTTCCCACTCCCGCTGAAGAACAAACCAGCAAAGAGAAAGAACCCCTCAGAAGGAGACAGCCTATGTACCTAGGGATGTGCTTGTCGGGAATCCTAATCCTGAAAAATGTGAATCTCTTCCCATTTTGGAATCCACCCCCCACCCCCGTTTCCCAGACCACTTTCGACCGATCCCCTAGAACCCCGCCCAGACCGAGCAGCCCAGCAGCTCGAGCGCCCCTCCCCAGCCCGTCACAGCGGCCGCGATCCTACTCACACTCAGCACATCCTGCCTGGGCTGTGGGGGCTCAATGCACGTCAGGAGCCTGAGCAACAAGTCCATGATGGCCGATGTTCCTATGTGCTTCATAATAAGGTCCACAAAGTCACGTTTCTTCTTTAGGAAATCCACAATCTAGAGGAGAACAGCCACAAATGAAAGACACATCACTGGGGAACTATCAACTTTCGGATGCTTTCAGTCATGACCCATCTAGCTGCCCCCTCCAAAATCCACCACCACTTTAAGTTAAGGAAAAGCAAACGCTGAATTAGTAGTAAGATGTCAAATTGGAAAGCCTTCTAATTGTTACAGTATTCAAAAACCTCTTGGGGGAAAAAAATCTCTTAAATACAGTATTCAAAAACCTCTTGGGGGAAAAAAATCTCTTAAATTATCACATGTTCCCTAACACAATAATCTTTTATTTCTGTTCACTTTCATTATTAATTCTCAAAGAATGAGGACTAAAAATTTAACACCCTATAAAGAGCAAGCAAATACACCCCTTAATAGTTTATGGACATAAAGCAAGTCCATTAGGCTTTACGTGAAAACACAGAATAAACATTCAAAATCCTAACTGTACTCTGGCAAGTAAGAAAAATAAAAAATATAAAGATTTCTACATCAAAATGGCTAACTCAGGTGCCACAGAGAATCACATTTGCATTTTATTTCAGCAATTCACCTGATCAGATTAACACAAGGAGGGTGAGTGAGTGTGGAAGAGGCTGACAGTTACCCCGAGGGGTTATGAAAACAGTTATACAGTCATGACCGCCACCTGGGTCTCTTCTGCGCAGGTGGAATAAGGCACCTGTTCTGTCCTGGACACCCTTGTGTACCTTCTGGTTTCTGTCCGTGTGCACAAATCACCTGTTCTAAAGTCCCAGAAGCAGCACGGTCAGCGTGGCAGCTGCCCTGACAGAAGTCTCACGGGAGTCTCTCCAGAAGCCTGTGAGGTAGGGCTGCTCAACTCAGTGTTATAGGTGAGGAATCTGAGGCTCAGACCAGTGAAATATCTTGCTAGAAGCTAAAAAGTGGCTGCCCTGAGATTTAAATGCCCCCAAAGCCACAAGTCTGCCATTATCCAACACAACGTCTAATAGCCAGGGATGAAGTAAAAACTGCCTCACACCATCAGGTGTAAATGAAGGATTAACCATCACATGTTGCTTCTCTAGACAATGAGGCTGAACTCTGTAACATAAACCTTCAAGAAGTTATACATAATTAATCCACTCACAACTGAGTCACATGGTAGTTTTTAAAAGCACAGTGGAGAAGAGAGGAAGAAAAAGTCAAATGTGGCCAAAATACTGCATTATTTAGTGGCAAAAGCACTGACTCTGGAGCCCAAAGGCGCGAGTCGCAGCCAGTGCCGCGGCAGCACAGCAAGGACAGCAAGCTGGAGGACGGCACTGCTGAGGGGCTCACGCGTCCAACGCGGACGACGCTCCACGCAGCGGGACCTCCTGCCCCACGAGTTAATAAATGTCTGTACTGGTTACAGTACATTTTTCACCACCTGCAGTTGCATGTATCCTTACTAATACCTTACGTGATGGGAAACCTTTATTTACACTCATAATTCTCAAAAGGATAGAAAGGTGCAGTGCGACCTTTCCCTGAAGCTGAAAGAGAGCAAGGGCTCTCGAATCCTCTCATGGCTGAGGGTTTAAATGAGAAGCCCGACAAGCAGCAGAGCGAATGGGCCCTCCTCTCGGCATTTAACTGGCACGTGCCACGTTCTTTACACAGGTACTATGTCTGGCCTCGAAGACCAATGCAAATATGTAGAACCCCAGAGGGCTTTAAGTGTATTCTCACTCTATAATAAAGGTACACTGAAATCCAGGACCCACAAATTTGGGTTTCCGTAGCAGAGTGAGGAGAAAAGCATGATGAAGATGTGAGACCTGTCTCAACTGTGACTACAACCATCTGGAACTGACTAGTACCTTAGACTGATGGGATGGCTTGCACTTTCCTAAAACAGTCACCAGTACTGTCACTTCTCATCAAAAGACAGAAGAAGGAAAGACAATCTGTATTGCAGTGATCATGATTTGGGGATTACTAGCTAAGAAAAAAGAACCTCAATTCCAATACATTTAGGAAGGTAATCTTGCTCAATTAAGAACATGAAAGAACAGCCTCGCCTAAAATAAGACATGTATCCACTTTGCCTTGGCAAAGGACAGACGTACTGGGCCTAAAATAGTTCCAGTCCCTCCATGTCTGCTGACAGCAAGGACGGGTCAAGGAGCCTGTTTTCCACCACAAAGGATGCCAGGCCCAGCTGGTGTGACCCCTGCACCCCTGTCACCACATCCCTGCTGGCTGCACTCTGCAGGACTGTTAGTTTGCACTCGGGCATCTGAGGCTGTTGTGGCTCCCTGGGCGCCTGTTCCCGTAAGTGGATCACAGTCTCCTCTTAGGCAGGTCCTCTCCCACACCAGTTCCCACTAGAGCAGTGATGCTCAAATTTCAGCGTGCACCACGGCCATCTGGGAGGCTTCTTAAATCCCAAACTGCTGGCCCCACCCCCAGAGGGTCTGATTCAGTAGGTCTGGAATGGGGCTCAAGATCTTGCTTTTCTAACAAGTTTTTGGGTGGTACTCATGCTGTTGGACCAGGGACCACACTTTCGAGAACCACTACACATACGACAGATACTTGGAAAGTAAGTTTCCCAAGTACCGTACATCTGAATTAGGAACAAAATGAAGCGTGGTGGGGCAGGGGGCGGGATGTGGGAACATAGATGGACAACACCACGAAGAAGACGACGACGACGATGAAGGAAGAGGAGGAAGAAGGGGGAGAGGTTCCTGGCGTTAACAGTGAGGAATGAGCTCCTGTTAAGCCCTACTGGACAGGAACAGCAGAGCTCCATGTGTACACACAAGACAGTCAGTACCCAGATGGCTCAAGTTTTTGAGTGGAATCAAAATAGAAACAATCACCATTTGTATAAACTAATCATCAATTGCATTTATGGGAAAGCTTTTTAAGTTTCACCTGTGATCATCATTAGGGGAAAGAAAAAATAAACTGTTACTTTACCATAGTCACTAAGATGCCACCCACACACCAACCACTCAGTGTGCACCCTCCGCACACTATCCTCACAAATGGACCCCAACATTCTCATGCTTCCAACCACTTGTCAAAAGAGGACGCCAAAGTATACTGAAAAACTGAGATGTGAGGTACTCAGAAAAGAAGAGGTCAAATTAGAATGTATTCATTAATGAGTAAGTCAGTGTTAAGTCAGCAAGCATTCAGAATGCTTAAGGTTTAAAATATATTCTTTTACAGAACCTGGATTTAAGGCACACTCAGAACACTGAAGGAACAAAATTACTGGGGGATCATCTCAGGGGGATGATCAGCCCTAATACTTACCTTTCTGGAAAACAGTATTTACCTGTTCTGGTTTTCTGCTGATAAGAATACTTAGCACCTTGCTGAAGAAACTGGCAAGTAGTGGGTTCAAGGGGGAATCGTTTAGGAGGAAGCTATACAATTTCATTAGCAAGGATTCATCTTCTCCCAGTCTATCATTCATTTGGGAGACATCAGAAGTGAGCAACTCACAAGATATATTTGGATACCTAGAAGAACAGGATACTCATATCATCATCTGTATTAACAGTTTAATTACATAAAGTAAAATGCAAATCAGAAAGGTTTCCTAAAACTTTGTGAAAGATAAACAAAGTCATCTTCTGGGAATCAGAAAATAATTTCAATCCATTCCGTCCAATTTAATCTACAGAGACTATAAAGTGAATTTTCTTCTGTGTCTAAAAAAGAGCAAAGCAGCAGAGCTCACAGGACAACCGTGGGGGACGCCCATTTCCAGGAAACTACACTGCACACAGCACCCTTAACTACTCAAGACACACTTAGGTTCCTGGACAGGCTGCCTGTATTCTCAGATGGGTTGTAACTGGAGTTAGAAAGCTAGGCTTATCAAGTGTTCAGTCCATATGACATGTTAAGAGAATAAATATTCTGATATACTCAGGAGAGAATAGGACACGGCCTGAGTTACCCAGGTGGGAAAACCGTATACAGAGCTCTCCACACCAGTCTTCCAGGATCTTCTGGGATCAGCCCACCATCAGATCTCACTGCTGTGGGACACAGTCCTCTTCCACAGGCCCCACAGCCCTAGAAATACCTGTACCCCTAAAGCACATTTGCCCCTGAGCGCAAGAGCACTCTCTCTGAAAAGTAGGCAGTAGATGCATTTTCTCCACTCACTTCTTTTATCACAAATGACTTCTCATCTGTTCTCAGAGCAACAGTGGAGACTCCAAGGCCCGTCCAGACTACACTCTCCCCCTCCCACCGTTCACCTCTCTGCTCTTTATCCCTCCCAGGTGAGTAGCAGGGAGTGGCAAGCTCAAATGCTGATCAGGACAGGGAGGTGACAAAACAGCCAGAAGCAGCTACATGACAAAAGAGAGGGGTAAAGAGTGAGGTCGGAACCCATGCAGCACCCCTGAGGCATCCAAGACAAGCAAGCAGCTGCCTGTTTGGAGACCACTGGCTTGAGAAGCAACTGGCAACAGACCAGAAGCTGCAGCACCTAGCAGGTCTGCCATGAGGGAGGAACACCGAACCGTATGAGAATATCCTCAACGGAACCTTTGCAGGGAGAAAAAAAATCGAAGACAGACAACAGAACTGGCAGGTGTGTGGGCACAAAGATCACATTATCAAGTCGCTGTCTTCCGGAGGCTATGGCTCAACCAAATTAAAGCCTTCCTCACTTCACAGAACACATGGGCTCAAAGACCCCATAATACGAAGTCACCAAAGTGCCGGCTGCAGCAGCAAGCAGTGGCGACAGATGTGGCTTCTGGAGTCACACACCACCCAGGCTCAGAACCTGCCTCCAACATTTACACGCTGTATGACCTCGGGCACGTTACTTACCTTCTCTGGGCCTCAGTTTCCAAGGATGCAATATTAAGACAACAGTCCTTACCTCACGGGGGAGAGTAATACATACAAAATACCGAGAAGGAGGCCTGGAATAAATAAATACTGTCTTAATTCCCCTTTTTTTTCTACTTCATAAAACTGCCCGAATGCTGCAACGGGGCTGGGAGCGCGGGGGTGGTGGCGGAGTCGGCCCAACTGCTCTAATTTGGAAGCTGCTGGCAAAGGGCCGGGAAAAGCTGGAGACCCCAGCTCCGGCCGCAGCCCAGTGTGTAGGGAGTATCCTCAAAATTCTGATGCAGAAGTTCCAGAGGAGCGCATGGGCAGCTTTTAAAATTTTCACCTGTTTCTCCACCAGTGACCTGGAGGTCTGACCGAGCTAAAGAAGCACGCACGTGGGGGCCCACGCACGAACACAAAGGCCCCAAGTTCTGGTTCGGAACAGGCTGGGGCTACTCTCACTCTCCCTCCCTACCTCCCTAAGATTAAACAAGCTTCTGAAACACTCCAAGACCTCCTCTACGCCACCCCTCAGCAAGGCCTCTCCAGCCCCACCGCACCCTCTGACCTCAGCTGCACAGAAGCGATGGGAAGAGAGCCCAGCCCAACCGTACCCCTGACCCGCAACCGGTCCCCTTCCTCCTCCCACTATGAAGCCACCCTACTGTCCTCTCGACCGAGGCCAACACAGAGCATCACGAGACCTCCCGCTTCCTCCACAGCAGTCGTTTCCCCCCGCGCTGCATCACCCTCACCAGCACATAAACACACCGTTATTTCTCGCATCTATGGAAAAAACAAACGCCACACCTCTCCTGGCTCCACATCTGCCTGTAGCTCCCACCTTCTCTCTGCTCCTCTTCCAGGGAACTACGTGAAAGAACTCTCTGCTTTGTCTCCAGTTCTTCCTCAGAAGCACTGCAGCCTGGCTTCCGTGTCCACCAACCCGGAGAACCTGCACTGAAGGGCCCCTGTGCTCCACGCTGTAAATGCCAATGGCTACCTGGCCTGTCAGCACAGCCCCTGGATCTCCTGGGCCCCCTGTCCCATCTCCCCATCCTGAAGCCTGGCCTCCCTTGACATTGAGGGAAGCACCCCTCCTGGTCCTCCTCTTGCCTCTGAAGTCCCTCTGTGGGAACCCTGACCCGACCAACAGCATCTCAGCTTTTGGGTTTACACTACTACTTAAGGACCTATTTTTAAAGTTCTGCTCAAATTTCTGCTAAATTATTTAAAACTGAGGTATCTGTCATTAAGATTAAAAAGTTCGTGTAAAAATGACAAACCTTTAACACCTTGTGTACGATCACTGGATTAAAAGTGAGGGGTTCAGTCCACATGTGTAACTGATACGCAGTTACAAACTTCACAAACCACAGCAATCACCCCATCATCCGTAAACTAAAAAGCACTAGTCTACGTTTCCTTAGATGACTATAGTCAACCTTAACCCAGAGAAGCTTTCAGATCCCCTCTGAAAAATCACTCTGTGCTAATCCAGCTGTCCGAGTCATCCAGCTCTGTGTATGTTACCACAGCTGGTGGCTCTGTCCAGGCCAGAAGTGCAGCAGAGAACTGCTCTGCTCAGCTCGAGCCATGCTCCCTCGAAATGGTGCCAACCAGAAGGCTGCATGCCCAGGGAAACACACCTGCTCTCTCAACCTCAAAGGTAGCACAAGAAACGCTGGCATGGCAATACAACAGATGCCACGACGACTTTTTGGTAAAATAAGCAATTTCCACAAGGCTTGCTTACTCTTCTCCAGTTAAAGAATTATTAGCTTCATTCAGCATGTGAGAAAACAGACCCAAGAAGGGTAATAAGCCTCCTGTTCAAGTTCTCAGAGCTTCTAGGAGAGGGTTACACCCATCCCGGGTGGGCCTGATACAAAGCCCACACCACGTTGCCTCCGGCCAGTACAAGCCCCACGACAAGCAGCACCCACACATGCTGGTTCATTGTGAAGGGAATTCCAAAGTAGCAAAGCGTCTATCTTTGGGGCGACAGGAGTACGCTGGCATTCCTGTCAAGTTTCTGTCCTTTTCTTTTCTAAGGTACTGCTCTCTGAGCGGAGACGTGCTGCGTGCTAGTTGTCAACCTTAACGGCTGGCAGCGAACATGACTTCCTTGAAGATCCAAAAGCCACGAGAACTTGAAAGCATTACCAAGTATTATTCCTCTGACAGCAAAACTCTCCCCCACAAAGAAATGAAAGGATATCTGAAAAGGGGGACAGACTGGGGGAAAAAGGGCAAAGGAGAATCCACTGTAGGCCATAATTCTTCCTATTCCATTAAGTTTATTTAATGCATAATCAATGACTTTTTGTTTTGTTCCTGAATTGGTTCTATTTTCAGGCAGAGAGGGGGGACAAATATTTCAATACAGTTGGAGATGGAAAAGTAACTAACTGAAACCCCAACACTTTAAATACATATGGAATAGTCGCAGAGTTTCCAGGGGTCCGAATACAAAGTGTTATAAGCTGACGACACCAGTGGTGAAGTAGATAAATCCACTGCAGTTATCCAAGGTGTTAGCTGCTTAAATTTAGCTACACTAATGTTCACCAAGACCCATACCCTTATTTTCAGTTAACAAAAGGTCAGAATTTATTTTATCAGCAGCGCTGTTCATAAAACAAGCTCTGGCCCAGATGTGCTGTGTGCTCTTGGGTAGTCACATCATCTCTGTCTTCCTATTTGCAAAAAAGAGAAAACACTTACTTGGATTGTCTTACTATTTTAGGAAACTTTTCACTGTTTGTAATGAATGCACTTTGCCCTTAGACAAAACCTTTTGGCCAAAATTTAGAACATTCACTTTTTTTTTTTTTTTTTTTTTCTTTTTTTTTTTTTGTGGTATGCGGGCCTCCCTCTGTTGTGGCCTCTCCCGTTGCGGAGCACAGGCTCCGCACGCGCAGGCT
>NC_041229.1:104203739-104241823 GCF_002837175.3 Physeter macrocephalus | reverse complement strand
GGCCCACGGGCCCACGGGCCCAGCCGCTCCGCGGCAGGCGGGATCCTCCCAGACCAGGGCGAGAACATTCACTTTAAAAATCCTGTGATTTCACTGGACTTAGTTCTAGAACAGATTGTTTGCTCCACTGAGCCTGTTGCTCTTGACATGTGAACATTCTGTAACTGGTCTACGGCAGCCCTGCAGAGCTGCTAGACAACAAGGACGATAATATACCCTACCCCTGCTTCACTTCAGCCCCACCCTAAAGAAAAGATTGAATTTTCTTACTTGTATCTGATCTTTTCATCCATGTCTTGAGGTGGTTCTTCAATAATGAATGAGACTAAATCTTCGAGACATTCTGCTTTTAACAGGAACTCTATAAGTTTGCGGTTCTGAGCTTTACATTCCTGTAAAACATCTTCCTCATCCATCAACTCCTTCAGTGTTACATCTTCTCTTTCTAGAAGTGTGTCTATGTGGGATGATGAGTGTAGATCAAATTTCCAAAACATGCTGCTCTAAACAAAATGCAGAGAGTATTTCAAATACAATTTCAACTTCACATATTAATTTTTCAAATTTCCATCTAGTTTTACAGTTTAAAATGTCAACCTGGGTCACATAAGAAAAAACAAGTTCCATATCGAATCTATAAAATACTTTCTAAATAAGTAAAATTGGCAAGATTTTTTCCTTCTCAGAAAATATTTTTATTGATAACAAAAAATTGTGACTTGAAAATGCTGAAAGAATGCTAAAACCTGGGATGATTTTAACCTGCAAAATTAACCCACCCATACTTTAAGAATTTAGTGCTGGGAAAGGAAGAAAATTAACCCTTTCTTCAGGGTGAAACATACATTCTTACACAGAACCAGTAACAAATGACAAGTATTGAGACCTAAGTACATGGTACTCTTTCTAATATTACAACATTAAATAAATAACCACCACGAACCAGAACTTTTAGCCACTGACAGCACTTTCACAGCTGAAAATCTGAAAGCCATAAAATGGTAAAACCTATGCCATTCTTAACAAAGAAACAAAAAACTGCAGCAAAATCACCTTAAAGAACAATCATTCACCTTGTCTTCAAAGTTGATCACGGAAAGTTCGATCCTAAGATGTCTACAGATTGACAAAAGAGTTCACTTTCCTTATTTTAAATACTTCAGCAAAGTCACTGACTGCAAAGCCATTAGGGACATTCAAATACCTTCCCACGTCCCACTGGTATCAGGTCAGTACGTGCTTATTTTGGTCTATAAGCCGAATTTCTGCTAATCTAATTGGTCTCTCCACTTGAAGTCAGAAAACTGGACACAGTTAATAATTTAGCCTTAAGTCTTAAAAAAAAAATAGGTCTCATTTAAAGTAGCATGTCTTTTCATTTTTTTGTAATCCCACACATAAAGACAAAGTATAATGAAAAGTACTAATGAACCACAAGAGCAAATCTGATATCAAGCCCTTACTACTGGCTAGCTATAAACAAGATATACACTCATATTCATCAAATGAAAACTATAAATGCCTACAAACCAAAGTCATACTTCTAAAATATGGATCAAGATATAATCACATTATCTACCTCAATTAAAAACTGACTTCCGGGCTTCCCTGGTGGCGCAGTGGCTGCGCGTCTGCCTGCCGATGCAGGGGAACCGGGTTCGCGCCCCGGTCCGGGAGGATCCCACATGCCGCGGAGCGGCTGGGCCCGTGAGCCATGGCCGCTGAGCCTGCGCGTCCAGAGCCTGTGCTCCGTAACGGGAGAGGCCACAACAGAGGGAGGCCCGCATACCACAAAAAAAAAAAAAAAAAAACAACTGACTTCCAAAACTTTAACCTCATAAAGGTAACTCATCATACACTGATTTACAGAGAAAACCGATAATTGGTGGTGATGAAATAACAAGTGTTGGCAAACTTTGGCCCACAGACCAAATCCAGCCCAAAGACTGCAAGCTAAGAATGGCTTTGATAATTTTAAAGGGTTGTTTAAGAGAAGCATATGTGACAGACAGTGACCATGTGTGGCCTGCATTATTTACTATCTGGTACTTCACAGAAAAAGTTTAGCATCCCTTGCTCAAGAGGAAATAGAGTGCTGACTAACATATTCCTTTCTGCCATCTCTGAACCCACACGGGCATGTCCCCCACAGTCCTCACAGCCTGCCCAGAGGGGCGGAGCCATGTGGTGTCAGGTGGGACCGTCTACCAGATTCATTCTCTCCCTTCCTTAGGCACTCACCTAGACCATGTCCCCAACTTCTTGGGCAGGTAGGTATGGCCACATTACAAAGTTTTCTCCAATGTGCTGTGAGCCATAAAAACCTCCATGTGCTCCCCGCGGCATCTGGCTGGATGTTGATTAAAAAGGCCCTAAGGGACAGCAGAGCCAAAAAGGAAGGTGGCTCCACCCCCAAACCACCACGTGGAAGATCGCTGCCTGCCGATCTGAGAGCCTGTCCTAGGCCGGGTTATGATGAGCCATCATACACACCTGGTCCGTATTCCAGCAGCATGGCCGACCTGACCAACCAGCTCCTCCAAACCCCTGAGCCCACGACATCGTGTGTTATTATACTTATTTTATTATACACAAGAAAAGGAATTCTTGAGCAACTATCTGTTTTAAAATGCCTAACTCCTTTTGCTTTCCACTATCCTAAACTAGAATAGCATTTTTCAAATCAGAACACCTTAAAATATACATTTCCACAGTGCATTTTCTTTAAATTGGGTAGGTATACTACCGACTTAAAAATAAAATATAACCACAGTAGACTCTTAAACATTATGTATTCTTTTAGTCAAACAGCAAACTGACTGGAAATGAACAGCACTGGTAAATTAGTTACCCCTGGCTTGGCCCTACTTCTATTTGTGCCCTTTGAAGTAAAATCAAGCTAGGTATGAACCAACTGTTACAAAGTTCAACTGCCCAGGGCCCGAGGTAAATGGAGTCCTTTAAAAAATGTAACTAAGATACTCTGAAAAAAGTCAGAACTTCAACAGGTCACTTTTAGTAAACATAAATACACTTTAAAATTCTTAACCTAGGTATAGTCCAACAGGATTTAGCGACAAGAGGGAATACAATTTCTTACAGTAAACCAATTCACAGGCTTTTAAATCAATACTGACAAAGAGAGAAATGGTAAAACCAAACTACCCTCCATCTTTCTGCAAAATCCTAGAATTGTTTTATAAGTTGGATGAGTACCTGGAAAACAGGGTTTTCTCCACAAGGGCTGAACAGTATGTGGGCAGGAGTTAACTGTTACTTGATGCCACAGAGGACAACCTCTGCTATGCTCCGCCTTCCTCATAACTGAAGACACAGGTGAAAATTATCACCATATATGCGTAAAACTGGACCAAAGGATCCATAAATCTACTCATCATAGATCAACTGCTTTAATTAAAGGTCCTGTGAAATTAATAAAATATCATCCTTCTTGGAAGCAAAACCTGGGCCACAGTACCTTTATTTCAAAAGCAGTTAAGCAGTGACACTTTGTTTCTGAAACAAAAGGTGCTACCTTGTCTCTATGACACAGGACCTGGTATGGTGATGTGGTTAAATCCCGTGCAAGAGGTTTGAGAAGGACGTCAGTCGCTCTGCAGAATCTGCCAAGCCTCTGCTGGTAGAGTATATTCAACAGGGCCCAACTGTGGTTTATGTAAACCACCTACAACCA
Organism: Physeter macrocephalus; assembly: GCF_002837175.3. Lineage (NCBI taxonomy): Eukaryota > Metazoa > Chordata > Mammalia > Artiodactyla > Physeteridae > Physeter > Physeter macrocephalus. Next base: position 104,238,129 of record NC_041229.1, on the reverse strand, counting down.
CTTGCTTTCCATCAAATAAACATCATTTTCTCCTCAAACTTTGTTAGGACTCTTAAGCATCTCAACATACTGGATTCCAATGCTGGCTCCACAACTGCCTGGCACTGAGGCCTCAGGAAAACCACTTCACCTCTCTAAGCCCCAATATTCTCAAACAAGTAAACTGGCTGCAAGTAAATGAGGAAAGGCCCGGTCTGGTGGCTGAGACATACCAGCACTCAGCACCTGGAAGCTTCTGTGTAATCAACATACCACCCCCTTGAAGTCAAGTGAGCTTTAATCCAGTGCTACCAAACTTCCACGGGGTCTATTAAAACACAGTCTCAGATTCTGATTCAGGAAAGCAGGGATCAGGCCCGAGATTCTGCACCTCTAGCAAGTCCTCAGATGCTGCGGCTGTCCTGGGTTTAAACCACTGCTGATCATTTGTAATAAACTGCAATAAGTATATTCAAAATAATCATGTAACCATGAGAAACAGAGGAAAAGCCTACTATACCAACACGTGACTGTTATTTATTTCAGAAACTCCCTGTGGACAAGCTGGTAGTAGTGGGTTTTCCTTCAACGTAAGAGAAGCAAAACATAACACTTCCCAACAGAGGCCAGAAAAAATGACACCATGAAAACACTAAAAGGTAAACTATTAAAGAGCTCTGGAGAGACAAACTGCTGGTGGTCCTGCCTACAAATGAGAAGGAAACTGTGGAAATGACAAAGAAGAACTTTAATGAGTTTAAAATACAAAATCCCCTATTCATACGTACTAACTGCCTAATTTTGGCAATTTCTAGCCAATCCAAGTGGGGTAAACTGTATTCTGTAAAGCCCAAGTCTGCAAACTGCTATCAATGGTGGAAAACCTGTACCCAGGAATGGCTGGCCCAGGGCACAAGGTTCAAAGATTCAAAAAGAGATTCAAAGACTATGAAGAACCTCAAGACAGCAATGTTGAGCCCGAAAGCTAACGCTTCTGGGTGTGGGCCCCGTGGGACTACAGGCCGCACACCAGCGAAGCCAGCCTCCGGTTCGCCATTCCGTAACTGGCCCACTTCAATCCCCAAGATCCCATACCCTAAATACTTCCTCGCATGCTCCAGTCTTGCAACAAACACGCACAACATAGATCCAGTTTAGATAGCTGCAGTCATCTAAAGTAAGAAGTACAACCTACACAGACATGAGAAGTAGCTGCATCCACCGAAGATGACACAGGGGAAAGACTTTAAGACAACAAAATGTGTTACAGATTTTTAATACTATTTCTTTTAGATGTGCTATGAAGGGAATATTTATAATACAAATTTTTCCTGGGTCTTATACAAAGGCACGCAAGCACATGTTCCCGAAGTTCAAATCCCTACACACCTCAGTCTGCCTGCAGCACTCTCTAGAGGCTCCGGCCCTCAGCACTACGAGAAACGCAACATCTCCACTGTCACCCGAGCTGGTGCTAACAGAAACGTCACTCAAGCCACAATGTGAGCCACATGTAAGTTTAAATTTTCTAGCAGCCACACCAAAAAGTAAAAAAGAAACTGGTAAAATTAATTTTAAATGTATTTATTTAACCTCATATAGCTAAACATTATTATTTCAACATGTAATTCTTTTGGTACTAAGTCTTCAAACTATGGGTGTTTTGAAACTTCATAGCACATCGCAATTTGGACCAGCCACGTTTCCGGTGCTCAAGAGTCCCACATGGCCATACGGGACAAGACAGCTAAAACTGTATGACGGCTGCAATTGTGATTCAAAGTTTCTCTCCTGGTACTAAACTATCTTCCCCATCTCCTCCCATAGCCAAAGTCAATAGTCACCCACCTTTTCCACACAAGGGCCAATGTGGGATGGGCGGGGAGAGGCTTTGGGCCACGGTTTTCCTTTCTTTTAAAATATAAACATACCTGGGAAATCATGTTTATTCTCATACACACACACACACACACACACACATAAAAGAAACAACTTGGACATTCTTAACGCGAACAAGTAGGTCACAAGAAAACTAGAACTGTTTTTTAGCCTCTAATTTCTAGGAATATTTGTAGGGATAAAAGGTAAAATTTCAAATTCTTTACCTTGTGATAATGGAGAATGCTAGCTTGAATCAGGAGGGCTACAAGTGGCTCACTACTGGTACAGATACACCTGGCCAAATTTTAAAATAGGTACGTGTCTGTGGGAATTTATTTCATTTTCTAAGTTAATTCAAAAATATTATAATGAAAAATAAAATGCCCAGGTCTCTCAAACATGTTGGGAAACAATGATGTTTGATTAATATAAAAAAATAGACTCCCCACTGGTCCCGGAGAAAACTGAGTCTTCACTGCCTCCACTCAGGTTCAAAACAACGTGCTTATTACTCCGCAAGGGGCAGGCACATCCACCCCAAACCTCTGGCCGAGTTTACCAGCAGCCTGGGAACAGGGTGCAGTGAACAAACCGAGATGCTGAAAGGCTGTTCTTACTGGCTCTCCTGCTTCTGCCAGTGTCCAGACACCTGGAGTCGCAGGACCCCTGGGCTTGGATTCAGGTGTGCAGAGAACTGAGTTGGGCCACATATAACAAGACCCAAATGGGGGGACGGCTAGGCTGAAGAAGGGTTGGTGGTTGCCACTCTGTACACTGAGAGCAACACACCACCAGGAAGGGACAGGGAGGAAAGTATCTATAAATGACAGAGTGCAGAGTCACTCAGAAGGGAGGTCAGCTCTGTGTTGTAAGTTAATCATAAACTCCCCCCAACAGCAACGCTCAAGGCCTAGGCAAAAGCTATAATTTTCACACGAAGAGGCAGAAACATGCAACATAGGGAAGGAGTAACGGTTGGGCTTTGACGGCAGTTCTCTTTAAGTACTGAGGAAAAAGAAGAAAAAGATCACAAAGGACTGGGAAGTCTACCCAGTAGCTGCCTCTCCATTCTTAGCAAAGGAATCCAACTCATACAGTTGTCCCCTCACCCCCACCTGAACACCAGACTAATCAAATCAAGTATCAGAGTGCCAGTTAGAGATAACGAATTTCTTTAGAGGAAAGGGCAAAACGAACTCAGGGCCAGTTTCGTTGTATTAGCTCTGAAACTGCTTCCTCCAAAGAATGTATCAAAAGCAATCAAGTTTCTACCATCCAGATGTTGTAGACGCTTTTCCCAGTTTTAATTTGTAACTTTCTTTGATATTTCAGCTTTTCAGAGTAGTAAATAAAGGAGTAAAATCCATTTAATATGCACTATATTAATCAACAGGTATTTTTAAAGCACTAATATGCACTGTATTGGGGAATGCAGGAGTACTATGATAATGGTGCCTACTTCCTTGGAGAATACAATAAAACTGAGAACAGAGAAAATACAGAAAATAAATGGCATAAACTCCAAGCTTGTTCTGTAGAAAGGGAGCTCAAGGGAGGGGAGCCTGGACAGAAAAGACTTTGCTACAAATGAGGCCTAAGCTGGGCCTCAAAAGACAGGTAGGGCTCAGGAGGTGATCCTACAAGCATGGAGGATAGACCCTAGAGCTTCAAGAAATTCACAGCAGGGAGAAGGTCCTGATGACAAGAAGAAAGAGCCTTTCGGAAGGCACTAGGAAAGGTTAGGCAACGCAAAGCCAGATCTTAAAGAGCCATGCACGAATGCACAGCAGAGCCAGGCAGGCTTGCTGCAGAAGCGAGGGAGGGAGCCAGTCCGTTCTAACTGAGATAAATGCACATTAAAATAGCTATAGCAAAGATTAACACAGTATATAGAAACAAATGACTCAAGAGAAGTAGAGGAAAATGACACAGGAGATGAAATTTAGGCTGTGGCAAGTACATTTTCAACAGACGCTGTACTCCCACAAAGACGGAGAGGGGAAGAGGTCTAACCTGTTCCCAGAACGGCCATGTGTTTGAATATGACTAAAATGTGGGATAGGGAAGGGAGTGCTGAAGACAAGACCACCGAGGTGGGACACTGAAGTCAGGTGAGACAAGGCAAACGAGCAACAAGGTGAGACCTAGAGTTTAAACGCTGTCAACGTGAAAGATGGACTGGACAGGGGTGAGCCTAGATAAAGAGTGGTGTGACCCAGAGACCGTCTGAAGAACTCACAGAGGATGGCGAGGCCCTACAACAGCCTCTACTTTGAAAACCAAGTTATTCCCTAAGAGATTTCACATTAAATTATTATCCCCCCTCCAGTTTCACCCATAATTCCTCAAAACCTAATTTTCATGTTTTCTTCATTCCTAGCCGTACTTAGGTATCAGATGATACAAATGTATGGATTGCCCTTGGAATTCTGAGCTACATGGGAAATACACGATCCTCAGAAAACAAATGCCTGCCCACACCCTGGGGCTAACTCCAAATACACCTCTAAGATGCTGTGGACAGGCAAGAGGTGTGATCGTAATCGCCCACTTCACTTTTATATTTAAACAGCCAACTGCCAATCAAGAAAAGTCCAGCCTCACTTTTGTCACGGAGTCCACACTAAAGTACAGTGATGTGTCCCTCTACAAGTTCTCATTATGAAAACACAAGTAGACATGAATTTCTGTGCATAATTTCCACAACTTCAAAAACTTCAATACGAGTATATGCAAAGCATGACTTATTTATACTAAGAACAAGCTTTTTTTTAAAGTGAGACTAAGGGGTTGGAAAGAAAAAAGACAAGTAATGAGGATGACACAATGGTAATCACGTTTTTGCCAGAAGCCTTGTTAGAGATCAAAGCAATAAAGGCAAGGAAAACCTAGCTGGATCTAGGTGTCTATTCTGTGTGTGTGTGTGTGTGTGTGTGTGTGTGTGTGAGTGTGTGTGTGTGTACTTTTATTACTTTAATCAGAATGTGTATGTGTATGTGTGTGTGTGTGTGTGTGTGTGTGTGTGTGTGTGTGTGTGTACTTTTATTACTTTAATCAGAATGTGTATAATCAGGACTTCCCTGGTGGTGCAGTGGTTAAGAATCCTCCTGCCAATACAGGGGACACGGGTGCGAGCCCTGGTCCAGGAAGATCCCACATGACATGGAGCAACTAAGCCCGTGCGCCACAACTACTGAGCCTGCGCTCTAGAGCCCGAGAGCCACAGCTACTGAGCCCGCACGCCTAGAGCCTGTGCTCCACGAGAAGCCACCACAATGAGAAGCCCACGCACTGCAACCAAGAGTAACCCCTGCTCGCTGCAACCAGAGAAAGCCCACGTGCAGTAACAAAGACCCACGGCAGCCATACATACCTACAGACATAAATAATGTGCATAATCATAAAACATTTAGAGCTATCTCAACAGTCCCTAGACTAGCAGTAATAACCTGTTAACCTCCAGCAAGTGCTTTCCGTAATGAATATTTTACCAGCAAAGCAGACTCCTGGACTGCTGAGACTCTGCTCAGGAATACAGGCTCAGTGTAGAACATGAGACGTGAACACTGCTTACGGTCTTTATAGCTCCTTAATCTCTTCTAGCTATCCCACAATAACAGTAAATGGTCTGATACGGCAACTTTCTATTAAATGAGGAAAAATAACTAATAGCAGCTCACAATTATTAAGTGCCTACCATATGCCAGACTCTGGGCTTGATGCTTTTAGATACATTATCTGTACCTCACAACAACTCTTCAAGGTTTCGCTCTCATTTGCAGATGGAAAAACTAAGATTCTAAGAGGTGAGATGATCTACCAAAGACCACAGCTAGTGAATAAGCTGGCTAGAGCTGGGACTCAAGCCCAGGCCCCTCGCGCTCCCAGGTCTGTGCTCTTCCCGTCACGCCCACGGCCACAGGACCGGCGTGGACACCCGGTGAGCAACCGGACCCAGCAGCAGTCATCGAGAGCACAAGCCAGCCCCCGGCCAGCCTGGGGAAGGGAAACAGCAGCAGGCTAACCTGCCATCTAAGGGCTCTTGGGATACACTCATGGACGGGAACCCCATGTCTTCACGGGCAGGGAAAAGAATCACTTGACAGACAAGCTGGCTGGGAGCTCAGCCCAAAGAGCGTGGGTGGTGACACCGGAGGAGCTCAGCTCTCGTGGCCAGTGGCGCTATCAGAGCTGATTGACCAGAATGCCACAGGTTTGTCCAAATGCACAGAAAACACGAGTGAATCAGCATTCAAGACCTGTCTGACATGATGAAACTAAGAGAAATTTACTTAACGTGGTTAGATGTAAAGCCCTTTTAAAATAAAAACTGAAAAACATGACATGGGGTCGGGGGTAGAGGTTGCTAGGCCTAAGAAAACTGTTAAAGAAAGAAACAAGTCCAAAAATTTTAGTTAATTATAAGCTTGACATAAAGTTGTATCATGCTGTGACTAATAAGCAAGTAAACCTCAGAATGTGTCACAGATCAAGCGCGTCTAGGACCACGGGAGATACTAACTCTACTGAAGCCTCCCCTGGGCAGATCAGCTCACGCCAAGCAATATCATATCCTGTTCTGGGGCAGATGAAGAGACTGCCAACCACATGGCACCCAAGGAGGACCAGGGTGGCAGAAGGACTTGCCACGTGGAGGAAAAAATAACTAGCTTTGAATATCTCAAAGCTCTTTTATACTACCACGGACAGTGCCCAAGGGAAAAAATGAGAGCCAGTGAGTGAAAAGGACAGATTATCTGTCCTGTGTGTGAGCAGAAGACGCAGGAACTTGCTCAAGGTTAGGAGCACCGACACCTTCAAGACCCCAAGGCTGAAGGTGCTCTGGAAGCCTGGCTGATTCTCTACGAGGGCAACGACACACAACGTCCCGTTCTGGACAGGAAGACTATGCTAAATGATCACCACATTGTTTTATGAATTTCTTCTCTAAGTCTATGTGATATAAAAGGCATGGCTACATTTGGGCTGACATGGAGTCTCAACAAGAAAATAGCAAAGGATTCTGCAACCTTCCAGATGCTTAGTGGGTTGAAACCCACACAATTCTCTACCCTTCTGGAAGCTCTAGAAAAACAACAATAAAGGACAAAGAAAAGGAAACAACAGCCAAGGAGAATGCCAACAAATTTATGAAAGACAGATAATGGAGAAACGATTCAGACAGTCCAACATCCAAGTAACAAAAGTTTTAGAACATATTATAATTCACCACTAACCTCCCTTGTCAAAAAATGTTTTTTCTCAGAGCATAAAGAAGTGACTCTCCCCTTGGGGCTTCCCTGGTGGCGCAGTGGTTGGGAGTCCGCCTGCCGACGCAGGGGACGCGGGTTCGTGCCCCGGTCGGGGTCGGGGAAGATCCCACATGCCGCGGAGCGGCTGGGCCCGTGAGCCGTGGCCGCTGAGCCTGCGCGTCCGGAGCCTGTGCTCCGCAACGGGAGAGGCCGCAACGGTGAGAGGCCCGCGTACTGCAAAAAATAAAAAAAAATAAAAAATAAATAAAAAAGAAGTGACTCTCCCCTTAAGACCTACATGTGGCACCACGTTGAGTGGTAAAAGATCCTTTAAGACACAGTGTGAAAGTCCGTGGTGTCGGAGATTAAAAAAAAAAAAAGTATCTAAACTCTTGTAGTGAGGAAAAACTTATAAAAGGACTGGAAATCAGAATTACATCAGCTTCCTCAACAGCAATTCTAGAAAAGAACATTTTTAGACCTGGAAGGTCTGAAAGATTTATTCACAGTTTCTTGAGGAAGCTACTGGATGGAGAATGGGCTTCACTAAAGCATGGCAGTAAGCCATGAGGGGAAGACACGGAATCCATGAGACCAGGGATCCAACACACAGAGAAGCAAAGATGACTCCCAGAAGCGGGCACACCCGCAGCTACAGACAAAGTCAAGAGGAACCAGTTTGGAGTACACCATGAGGCAGAGGGCTCTGGAAAGGATACGTCCAAGGAAGTGTATTGCCAGATGTATGTTACCCTGCTGAGAAGGACTCTGCAAATTAAGTCAGAGATTTAGGGATTAATTAACCACAATATACATACTTTTATTACTGATCTTAACCAAAGTTGTGCTTTAACTATGTTGGGAGATGTGAGAGGGAAAGAGCTATGCATATAAGAGCTAAACCTTAATCTTCATAGTTAGAAGACAGACAGATTAGACACTGCTACCTACAGGTATATAATTTAGAAATGCACAAGGAAGTAAAGATGAGGAAACAGCTAAGAGATGGAGGTAGCAGCTCCTAGTGAGTAAGTAACTCACTTACTCACTAGGGGCTGGGGATGAGGAGGGGACAGGATGGGAAAGATGAAAGAAATGATTGTTATTTTTTGTTACAAATCTTGTGACACCGTTTGACTTTTTAAACTATGCACCTATGTAAGCTATGTACCGATGTATGATAAAATAAAAAATTAGGAAAAGAGAAAATATAAAGCAGCACAATCCCTGGCATTTAGGACAGGCTCTATAAATATAAGCACAATCTAAAATCAGGGTATTATAAAAGACTAACAGAAAGACTATGAGGTGACTACATGCACTTAAGATTCCTACGTACAAAAAACAAAGAAATAGAAAAATCCAACCAACAGCAAAAACCACAATGGTACCTTTTCAGTTTAGGTCCTTTCCCACCCCATTTTTTCTGCCATGAGTGCGTGAAGCAACTCCAGAGACCTAGGACACCTGGGGGTATTGCCAAATCTGGTCTGCCACCTTTTTTATAAAACAGGCCCTGAGAGAAGAATGGTTTTTACCTTTTTAACTGTTTGGGGGTGGGGGTGGGGGTGGGGAAGTATCAAAAGGACGATATTTCGTGACTTGTACAAATTCTATGAAATTCAAATTTCAGTGACCATAAAGTTTTAACAGAACACAGTCACACCATCCTTTACATTCTGCCTCTGGCTGCTTTTACACTACCAGGGCAGAGTTGAGCAGTTGTGACAAGAGACCACATATGGTGCTATCACTTTGCACTGCAGCTGGGCGCTCTCCAAATCGCAGTGACACGGGTATAATAACTCAACAGTGCTCAGAGTGCCATATGCTGTACTGCAACATTTTATTATTATAAGTGCACACCCAACATGTCAAAACAAGAAAAGAAAATCTGGACTTCAAATGTTGTGTTTTTAAGGTACAATGGGATGTGAACTATTTTGTTATGAAATTAGATGGCAAAGCACTGTTTATTATGCAATCATACCATCCCTGTGCTAAAACAATACACTATATGTCGACATTACCAGACTAAGCAGTCATCACAGTATTCCCAACTCACAAGAAAGGAACAGTCAGAAAAGTCAGAAAATGTTAAATGGAGTATCTTATTACAGGAGAATTTCTTCACAAAACTAAAACAATGAAAACAAAGCTTCAATCAAAGCTGGTTTCTAAGGTCTCTTGTTAAAAAGTTAAAGAAGCCAGGGCTTCCCTGGTGGCGCAGTGGTTAAGAATCCGCCTGCCAATGCAGGGGACATGGGTTCGAGCCCTGGTCTGGGAATATCCCACATGCCGCGGAGCAACTAAGCCCGTGCCCCACAGCTACTGAGCCTGCGCTCTAGAGCCCATGAGCCACAACTACTGAGCCCACATGCCACAACTACTGAAGCCCACGTGCCTAGAACCTGTGCTCCACAACAAGAGAAGCCACTGCAATAAGAAGCCCGCGCACCGCAGCAAAGAGTAGCCCCCGCTTGCCGCGACTAGAGAAAGCCCGCGTGCATCAACGAATACCCAACACAGCCAAAAATAAATAAATTAATTTAAAAAAAAAAAGATGAAATATGTAAAATCTCACTACGGATCAGCATTAATAGATTAGATGAACATTTGCAAATAGATTTTGATGAGAGGGGAACTCTACCTTGAAATGCCATTTAAATGAAACGTTACCCCCCTAGAAAAAGAATTTCATTCTTCTCATTAGTACATCTGTATCACAGAAAGCTGAACTCAAGTATTCTTAAATTTTGAACTTCATCAATAAAATCTGGGAAAATTTGTTTCTCTTTTGTCATGTAAGTACCTTCATAATATCCTCTTTTTGCCTCTTGGTCTACAAAACCTAAATGTTTACTTCCTGGGCCTTTGCAACAAAAGTTGAGCTTGATGATCCCTGGTCTAAAGGACCTTATACCTGCAGGGCTGCACCTCTTTGGGAATCCTTCTCAACTACCGGGCATTGATTACAGGACTCTGGGAGCCTTTGGGGTAAGAGTTCACCCACCCTAGTGTGGAACAGCATGGTAATGAGCAGAGGGGAGTACAAGAAGAAAAAAGAATATAGTTAAAGGTAAGGAATTGTTTTATAAGCTACCAAAGCTAAGAGTCTCTATCAGCAAAGAAAGACAAAAACAAACAAGAGAAAGAGCACGTGAGAAACAAAAGGAGAGAGAGCTTTAAAATTGCTCTCCTGAGAAATGCTCTGAGACTTAAGCTCCCACCACCAAGCAATTAATGATACCTTTTACGTAAAATGTACTAAAGACATAAAGTAGAAATGAAAACTCCTTGCTCAGGAGTGCTTAAAATCTACTTAAGGAAAAACAGTAATCCTAAAATAATTTAATGATATACTCTAAGAGTTCACAAAGGAATGACCACAAAGGGACTGACTGGACCCACATAGAAAGGTTTTACAAAAAAGGTGGAAAGAGAGCTGAACCCTGGAAGGCATAAAATCAAATACACAGAATAATAAAACCGTATGATGGGGGTGGGCAAAACGGATGAAGGGGATACAAAGTTATAGTTACAAAATAAATAAGTCATGGGATAGAATGTACAGCATGGTGACTATAGTTAATAATACTGTATTGTATATTTGAAAGTTGCTAAGAGAAGAAATCTTAAAAGTTTTCATTACAAGGAAAAAAATTTGTAACTATGTGTAAGGATGATAACTAATAACTAGACCTATTGTGGTAATCATTTCTCAAAATATAGAAATATCAAATCATTATATTGTACTCCTGAAACTAATATGTCAATTATACATCAACTGAAAAAAAAGCTAATATGTGTAATACTACAAAGAGTTCTAAAAATTAGTTTTTGAAATCCAGCATCACCATAGAAAAATGGATAATCGTTTTTACTATAAATGAATCTGACAGTCAGATCATAGCTTATCACTGCATACTACTGGACTTCTTATATCTGAACCCTCAACTGAATTCTCCACTCAGTCAGGCAGGTAAGAAACTGAAGAGTTCACACCTACGGGTTAGAACCTATCCCAAGGCAGAGGAAAAAGAAGGGCTGGGCCACATGAGCAAAAACAAACAAAACCATATGAGACAAGGTGCCCAGAGTGAAGGACTACTTAAAGGGAATTCTCCCCATCAAGATTTATACAGAATAATATGAAGATAAAAACTGGACAAATCAGAACCTTTCTACAAGAGTTGGTGCTTCACTGTGTAAGCAGAAGGGGATGTTGAGGAAGAGTTATTCACAAGGGGCTGGAGGTCGGGGAGAGCACAGGCAAAGTGGCTTACTGCCTAGGAAAGATTCTGGCCTGGGGATTAGATGCAGAGACCTGTTACAACAGAACAACTATAGTATCTCCTGAGACAGTGAAGCCTGAAAGGTAGATGATTAAATGGTTTATGCCCACCTGCTCCTCCAGTTACTATGGAACAAATGCAATTGGATTAAGTATGTGTGCATATTCCCAAAAAGGTCCTACTGGGTCACTTTCTATTAAGTGCCAACTGACCCAAAAGCCAAATATGCAAAGTAAACCTCTGGTCTTTCACAAAAAATTCAGTAAAGAGTTGCAAAATGATAGCAATTAAGACTCAAAAGAGTCAGGTGGCTGGCTAGAAGCCAGATGTCCTTTGGCTGGTGTAAAACAAACACAAATATCTCCCTCCCTCTCCCTCTCTCTCTCTCTATCTCTCGCTAGAAGCAGTAGCTGGGTCTCTACTAGCAGTCTTTCTCTGGCATGCTACTTCAGCTTGCTAGGCCTGTCTGGTCCTTAGGGCCCGCCCAGCTCAATCCTACCCCAAACCCCATCCCATGGAAACTGGGAATCCCGTGGGTGCTGCAGATTCTACGACATACCAGAGCAAACTACACAGCCTGTTATTTAACTTCCTAAAAATACCATAGCACCACGGAGCCAGGAGGTACCCGGCTCAAAGTGATGGCCCAGACCAGGTCCACCTAGACTCCAGGGTCTCAAGACAGAAAACCGCTTTCCTTGATGTAACTCATGGAAGGAAACTCCTCATAATCTTAGTGACCTTACCTTTCAAACCAAGTTTAAAAATTAAAAGAAATGTTTCCTTTTCTGTGGCTCCTTTTGCCCATTACAGGTTATCCTGGCAGCGGCTGTCCTCCAATTTACTGCATTAGCAGATTCGCAGAGTAAAGTGGGATGGTGGATACGAAACAGAAGTTCCCCTATAAAGAAAAAAAGAGCAAAAATGACAACGTGTTCTCTTTTGTTCGGACGAGAGCTGCCATTAAAGATACTGGTTCAAGGTCTTCGTTCACTATATCACCTAAATTTTTCCTTTAAATCATAAGAACTATACCTCAGAGGATTGAAAAGTACTAGCTAATTGAAATTTTTTCTATGTAACAAGAGGAAAAAAGGCACTGTCATCCCTCTACCTAAGCTTTTATCCTACACTAAACAATAACCCAGAAATAGATGTACAGTAAGAGCACCATCAGTGAGCAAATAAGAAAAAATACATATGCTTATCTGTCTTATGAAAACATCAATGATATTCTTACTCAACACAGGGTTAACTACAAAGGCACCATATTTTAAAACACCAAAACAAATTTTAAAAGTATCTCCCTCTAAATGTCCCCAAGTAGCCCCGTGTAATACCTTTAAACTGTAACTTACTAGGAACCATGAGCAGAACATTAAGTTCACTTAAGTACTAGCTGTAGCCGAACCCTGTCTCTAATGTGAATTAACCAGATGCTTCACATGAAAGGACTATAAATTTAAACTGTCTTCCAAGGCACTTAATTTATAACTAAATACTGCAGGAAAAGACGCAAACTATGGACAATATACCAATCAGAAATCCTATAAGGATGCAGTCTACAAGGCATCTCAAAATAAATGCCATTTATTTAATGCCTTTGTTCCACAAAATTCACACTACATTGTGATCAACTCAACATTCTCCCTCAAATAAGATAATAAGTAGAAACAATGCTAACCACCTGCTAAAAGAAACAAAATCAATCAACAGAAACTGTAACAAACCTAGCTTAAAATGAAGAAAATATCTGATTCTAAAAAACATTTTACCAGTGAAATGTTTTCTAAACAAAAACTTAAAAAAGTGTTTAATTGATCACCTAAATTTTTGCTTTAAATCATAAGAACAGATCATGTGCCACCCCAGTCCTTAGACATGACCAACTTAGCATGTTAGTGTAAAGAGTACATTTCTAAATGTCATAGGTAATTCTAGTCCCATCACAACCACTCTGTGTTAGGGGTTCCAGATCCCTTTAAAAATCCAATGAAGTTATATACTCCACAAAATGCACACACCTGCACACATGCACACCCATTTGACATTTAATCTGAGTAGCTGTAGGACCCCCAACTGATCTACAATCTTTTCTCCCACCAGCCAAGATCACCCACTTCTGGACTTCCCTAGTGGTGCAGTGGTTAAGAATCCACCTACTAAAGCAGGCGACATGGGTTCGAGCCCTGGTCCAGGAAGATCCCACATGCTGCAGAGCAAGAAAGCTCGTGCACAACTACTGAGCCTGCGAGACACAACTACTGAGCCCATGGGCCGCAACTACTGATGCCCACATGCCTAGAACCCGCCCTCCGCAACAAGAGAAGCCACCGCAATGAGAAGCCCACGCACTGCAGCAAAGAGCAGCCCCCACTCGCCGCAACTAGAGAAAGCCCGCATGCAGCAACGAGGACCCAATGCAGCCAAAAAAAAAAAAAAAAAGATTACCCACTTCCAAGCCAGTCAGTCAATCACAGGCTCCCAGCAGAGTTGTACCAACCTGCCTGCCTCACTGTGCTGCACACCCCCATCCAGGGAAGCCAAAAGATAAGACAGCTGTCAACCCGCTCAGAGCGTCACAAATCCAGGTGCTTATTAAGTTGTAACAAGTATGCTGAGACATAACCCACTTTTCTGGAAAAAGGTCTTTGTTTAATTGTTCAGTCTTTTCCCTTAGACTAATTACGGGAAAGAGTGGGTCTATACTATTGATGGTAAGAAATCTGGTTTTTTCTAAAGTGTGAAAATGTGGGAAACAAGATCAAAAGATAGAGAACAGAATGAACTGGTATACAAATGCAGTATTGGGACTCCTGGGTAAAGAATGTATACTGAACACACACTGAAATGCCTCTAAAAGTACAGTAAAAGAACTGTTTTGGTTGTTTTGTCTTGCTTTTTAAAGGCATAATCCCAAGAACCAACGAAATTAGGGAGCAAAAGGAATATTGGTTGAAAAAGCTATTTAATGAACACTTAGATTCCCAAATCTCCTTGCCTTCTTCTGTCCTTCCCAACCCCATCAGATGACAGGAGGAAGCCAAAAAGGATGGTGACTCCGGCACAGCTGAGGGTGGGCCTGCCAGTGAAAACAGAGGGACTGTGTGAACTGCAGAAAGAATGCAGAGACAGGCCCACTCAACTGCCCACCCCACCCCCAGCCAGATTCTCCTATTGGGCTCTGACGTTCCCAGCCAGGATGAAAACTGAAAGTGTCTTCTAATCACTGACCTCAAGAAACAAACACCTGAAAATCCTGACACTGGGGACTTCCCAACCAAAGGAGCTCAAATCATCACACTGCTGAAAGGTTCACAGCCACTGAGATCCCACCCGTGAATGGGGGCTCCAATCAACCACCCTCACTCCAATCTTTTCTTTAAAAGTCTTCACTGTAAACTTGCAGAACAGCTGCAAGAGCAGTACAAGAAGCTCCCAGAGAGCCTTCTCCTAGATTCACAACTAATCACTGTGTCACTTTTGCTCTTCCACCCATCTTCTGCAGCCATCACGTCCTTTACCTTTAAATAGCTCGCTGTGTATTTCCTAAGAACAAGGGTATTCTCTTCCACAACCACAGTCAAAGTCAGGAATGCAACACATTAACTGTCCCATATAGACTCTATAGTTCACATTCCAATTCCGCCAACTGCTCTACAACGTCCCTTACGGCAATCCCCCTTCACCTCAGTCCAGATCATGGATCACACCTAATGTCATGTCTCCATCTGAAACAGTTCTTCAGCAATTCTCTTTCACTGGCATCTTTGAAGAATATAGGGTATAAATATCTGGCAGTACTACCACACAAGTGGTAAGTGAGGTTTGTTTTTCCTAGAGGATCACATAAGTAGTAAGATAATGTCTGTGTGTCCCATTAGTGGAATTTTGATCACTTGGTTAAGATAACATTTGCCTCATTTCTCCACTGTAAAATAACCAGTTTCCCCTTAGTAATTAACTAGTAAATAATCTGTAGGAAGATATTTTGAGATTATGTTCTTAAAACATTCACCCAATAGTTTTAGCATCCACTGGCAATTCTTGTCTTAATTGTTACTGACAGTTATAAAATGATGTTTATTTTGTAAATCTACTGTTCCTTTTACATTATCAGTTGACATTATAATTCCAGTAAGGTATGTTCCCTTTTTCCCATTCATGCTTTAATTCATTATCAGTACGGACTCATGGATTCTTATTTTATTTATTAATATCACCACTCATTCTGACGCTCAAGTTATCCCAGATTTGGCCAGTGGGAACCCCTTCAAGCAGAGGACTGTGTGCTTTCCATGTTTTTTGAGTACTTCCTTATTTCCTTGCATAACAACATGTTCTAGATTAATCTTGTACATTCTCTGCCCCATCTCTAAAATCACCCATTTCTCCAAGGAGCCCTAGTTCCTTTTAGTGGAGGGTGTGATTTAGAAATGAAGATTTGAGAACTAAGTATGTTCACAGATAGTGGACAAAGCTGAGAAAGAATGGCAATTTCATATGAGTCAACTCTATGTGTTGTGTGTGTATATACCCCAACTTTAAATGTGAACGAAAACCACGGGTTCTGATAACATCTCAGGAAAGCCTCTATCATGAAACGTAGAGTGCAAAACAAAACAGAAAAATGCAGGATGGAGCAAAGACTATACAAGAAAAAGAGTACATTAAAAAAATTATCCTCAGAAAGATAAGTTAATGTATCCATCAAATTTTTTAAAAAAGGGATATTATTTAAAAGGGCACTGAGAATAATTAGCAGACATTAGTCTGCTAATTAGGAAGTCATTAGGAAAATGACTTCCAACCCAGAAGTCTATATGCAGCCAAACTATCAATCAAGAGTACACAGAAAGTCTCAAAAGACTTACCCCCCACACCCCTTCCTCATAGAAAACTACTAGAGACTGTGCTCCACTAAAACAACGGAGAAACAGGAACAGGAAATTCAATGAAGGAGAGAGGCAAAATGAACTCCCAGGGTCCCAGCAGACAACTGTGTTCCCAGCAGGGAGGACAAGCTGTCCAGTCTGGAGCAGGTAAAAATTTCTTCAAAAAGATAAAGCTGATGGGATACCTGAACATGTAACTGGCTAAAAGTGTGAAGCTAAATTAGTGATTGATACATTAAAAAAAACAAAAAAAAAAGTTGACACAACGTTTCCAATACCAGAAGTTTTTTAGGAAAAGTATTTGTAATTTACTACTTGACACTATAAATAGCATCCCAAGTAATAATGGATAAATATTGATTTAACCAAAAGTGCAATGAAACTGTATTGGAATGATGGGGAAGACAGAATGTGGGGAAGAGGGTGCAGTGAGGGAAAAAGAGTAAACTAATCCTTATCTTCCATACCTTTTCAGAAAGGGAAATCAGTAGATGTGCTTAAAACTAAAAAAATCAGCAAACATGCATGTAATTATGAACTCTTCCAGTATGCTCTTCAGACATATGGAGGTAAATATGTGTTTTTTAACTGGCTAAAAGAGTTCTAAGTAATACAGTTGCCTTCAGGGAAGGGGGAAAGAGGGAGGGGTGGCTAAAAAGTGCTATCATCTAATCCAACCTCCTAAAACTAGCTCACTCTTAACTGGAGATATGCAAAACTGACAAAATTTTTTTTCAAATAAAATTTTAAGAAGAATGCTAGACTGGGAGGGAATATTAAATGTTGAGACCAGAGAACTATAACATCAGCTACTCATTAGTTGTGTGACCTAAGGCAAGTCATTTGACCTGAGTATCCATTTCTTCATCTACAAAATAAAGGAGCTGTACTAAGTTAACTCTAAACTTTCTTCCTCTTTCAATAAATTTATGAATCTAGTATAAAAATAAGTAATCAAAGCTTTAAATATGGTGCCAGTGGCCATGGACAATGGCAAATTAAATTACAGAAAGAATGAAGCAGGACTTGGTGAAATAATAAATGGAGAGAGAAGTAAAATGGAAAAAAAAAATTCTGCTTTAAGCCTGTGGGTCCCAAGAGGGTGCTGATGGTGAAGGAGAAATGAGAAAAGCACTGTTTTAGAAATGAAGACAAAAGAGTTCCTGATCCTGGCCTGGAACGAACTGAACTGACAGTATCCAGACAAACTATGACATGAGCCCACTGGAAAAAACCTAACTAAGCTGGAAACAAATATTTGTGTTAAAAGTTAAAACACACAGATGATGGTGGAATCCATAAGGATGATGAAAAGTTCTTCCCAAAGAGTACAGAAACTGAAAAAGGAGGAATTCTCCCCTCATATTTAATATTTAATTACTAGGAAACCATAAGTTTTACATCATGATTAAAGGACAAAAATGAGCAAGGGGCATGGCTAGAGAGCAGACTATTGAAAGGCAGAGCGAGCAACAGCACTATGTCATACAAGCTAAAGGAGGAAAAATACAGATTTGCTAATAAAGAATATAATACATAGTTTACTAGTTGACGTCATAGTGCATTCGGGCTGCTATAACAGAATACCATCTACTGGATGACTTACAAACAACAGAAATTTACTTCTCACACTTCTATAGACTGGGAAGTCCAAGATCACAGCATCTGTAGTGTCTGGTGAGGACCCCCTTCCTGGTTCATAGACCACAGCCTTTTCTGTGTCCTCACATGGCAGAAAAGGATGAGGGAACTCTCTGGGATCACCGATCCCAATCATTAGGGCTCCACTCTCACACCTCATCACCCCCCAAAGGCCTCACTTCCCAACACCATCACACTGAGGATTAGGTTTCAACATATGAATGTTAGAGGGGAGACACAAACATTCAGTCTATAGCAGTTGATATCATTAGATTATTCTTTCCGAGGAAACGGATCCAGAGGGGCCCCCTCAAAAAAGGAAAACAAGATTTTTTTAAAAGATAATATACTTTTACTTTTGTATTTATTTTTGCCAATCATTCCTTAAAGGAGCCACATTTTCCTCAATAGCCATATAACATAACTCTATCAAAAAGGGTCTCCTCTTTCCAATACTACTGACTCTGATTAAGGCCAATGAAGAGAATGTAAGAACATAATTATAAAAATATCAGTCAAGAATGAGGGCTGGTTTAGCCTAAAACAGCAAAGGAACAGATTCTCAGCTAAAGAGTATCTAAATATGTACTTGCTTAGTCACAGAACTAATAAAAGAATAGCAAGAATGAACATCTACCCTTACAAACCCTTTGTGCCAGCATTATACACATGCTTCTCAAACCTCTTAGGTATTATTCCTATTTTATCCTTGAGAATAATAAGAAAGGACACTCCAAATAACCCTTACATGAACCCTCAATTTATTTGTTTATTTTTTAAAAACTCACTTTGGGGAAAAAGGAATAATAACCTGCTCCCTATGCTCTCATATGACTTTTTACCATAAATTCCATGATACTCTTCACAAATGCAAATTCACAAGAGGAAGCTGTAGCTATTACATAACATGAAAGAAAATATTTTCTCCTTGTATCACGTTATCATACACAAACAACTAAAGACAACCTCTCCGTTACAGACAGGTGATACAGCCTAGAGCCTGGACCCACAAAAGCAAGCAAGTCTACTCTTATTAACATCAGGGAGCCCTAAGGTAGGCCAGATCAATCAGAGTATCATTTTAATGTGGATCTCAATGATCCTATCTCTGCAAGTGTGCTCACAAATGCTCTCTAAAACACCCAAGTCTAAAGAGATGCAAGATAATGAGATGGGAAGATACTCCATCTCTATGAGGTCTTGCTCACCATTTTATCCTCAATGCCTAGCACACTGTAAATTTAAACAAACAAAAAAAATCCCTCATATTTTGACCACAAAAATCATCAAAAATGAGCACACAGGGCTTCCCTGGTGGCGCAGGGGTTGAGAATCTGCCTGCTAATGCAGGGGACACGGGTTCGAGCCCTGGTCTGGGAGGATCCCACATGCCACAGAGCAACTAGGCCCGTGAGCCACAACTACTGAGCCTGCGCGTCTGGAGCCTGTGCTCCGCAACAAGAGAGGCCACAATAGTGAGAGGCCCGCGCACCGCGATGAAGAGTGGCCCCCGCTTGCCACAACTAGACAAAGCCCTCGCACAGAAACGAAGACCCAACACAGCAAAAATACATAAATAAATCCATAAACTCCTACCCCCCACATCAAAAAAAAAAAAAAAAAATGAGCACACAACCACTCATAACTGGGAGAAACTAAGTAAGTAACATCATTTGGATGACTTCAGAGGCATCTTTCCATATATATGTATGTATTTTATATATATATATACTTAGATACAGATATATATGTAACTATCAGCTAATTTCAGAAACACCAATCAATTTAATACAAGCTGTGGCAAGAATACAGGCTACTAAAGCATTAATCAAAAATTACTGTGACAAGAATGCAAAAAGACTGCTTTTTAAAGTATAAAACACTCAAGGTAAATCCATACTACCACCTTTTAAAAGCAAAATCAGGTACGTAAAGGACTAAGTAAAAACTTTGGCACCCGAATGGATTACGTCATGGTCCAGCTATGCACCCTAATGGACACTCAAATCACTGCCATCGTACATGAAAGCCAACCCAATCTAAGTCGCTATTAAAATGGAGCCAAATCATAAATTAGTAAATTAGCATCCAAAGTAAAGCCCAGAAATTCAACGCTGCCTGTTACAACAACAACAGTGTGCAGAGATGTAGAGCAACGGTACAAAAGACTACATGAGTCCAATCGCCAAAGCTATACTTAGCTGGCTCAGTCACGGTTACACATCAAGCTTAATTTGATGTAAAAACTTAAACTTCCATAATCCTGAGTACAAAAGCAAGAAAGATATCAAACTTTTTGTAGGGCATCTTAGTAACCAAATGATTAATATGTGAAATAGAAGTACAGAGACTGGAAAACATGCTAAGCAGCATGAAGGTGAATGAATGTATCACTGAAAATTCAACCCAAGGATGGGATTTTCAACTGGCAAACCAAGATACCTGAGAGATGGAAAAGGAAAAGCCCTTCATATAGGCTCTTGGTTACTGTCCTAAAGAAAAGATGAAATATGAACCAAGAAGGGGCCCAAGTCACAACCGGTTACAGCACTGCCACAAGCTCTGAGTGATTTTTTTTCCTCCTACGTTTAAACACAAACCTGATTTCTAGTTGGCAATTCTAATCATACTCATAACTCTTGGTGCCCACCACTAACACTTCTTAAGTTCTCAAAAAAATTGTTTTACGGGGAATGCTCTAGACCTACACTGTACAATACAGTGAGCCACCTGCCACATACAGCCACGGAGCACCTGCAACGTGGCCAGTAAGACTCAGGAACTGAATTTTCAATTCTCTTTTAATTTAAATAGCCACACTGACAAACAAAGAAGACCATTTTACTGGGCAGCACTGCTCCAACTCACATTAAAAACTAAGCACAGGATAAACGTTTATGGTCTACAATTTTGGGTAAGTTCACATCTCTAGGCTTCAACTTTCTCAACCAAAAAATATAAAGAGAGTTCCATTAGACTGTCTCCATGATTAAAAATAAATTAGTGCAGCATATAAATTAAAAGTCTCGGAGGCTTCCTTGGTGGTGCAGTGGTTGAGAGTCCGCCTGCTGATGCAGGGGACATGGGTTCGTGCCCCGGTCCGGGAAGATGCCACATGCCACGGAGCGGCTGGGCCCGTGAGCCATGGCCACTGAGCCTGCGCGTCCGGAGCCTGTGCTCTGCAATGGGAGAGGCCACAACAGTGAAAGTGAAAGGCCCGGGTACTGCAAAAAAAAAAAAAAAAAAAAAAAGTCTCGGGACTTCCCTGGCAGTCCAGTGGCTAAGACTCTGTGCTCCCAATGCAGAGGGCCCGGGTTCGATCCCTGACCACGTGCCACAACTAAAAAGATCCCACATGAGGCAACAAAGATCCCACGTGCCGCAACTAGGACCCGAAAGGAAAAAAAAGTCATCATTAAAACTGTTGCAGTGTAATTAAAGCTACACACCCCGGGCTTCCCTGGTGGCACAATGTTTGGGAATCTGCCTGCCAATGCAGGGGACACGGGTTCGAGCCCTGGTCCAGGAGGATCCCACATGCCACGGAGTAATTAAGCCCATGTGCCACAACTACTGAGCCTGCGCTCTAGAGCCCGCGTGCCACTAGTGAAGCCCATGCACCTAGAGCCCGTGCTCCGCAACGAGAGGCCACCGTAATGAGAAGCCCACACGCCGCAACGAAGAGTAGCTCCCGCTCGCCACAACTAGAGAAAGCCTGTGCGTAGTAACAAAGACCCAATGCAGCCAAAAAATAAATACATAAAATAGAAATCTTTCCAAAAAAATAAAATTAGATAAAATAAAAAAATAAAGCCACACACCCACCTCAAAGTTATAGCAGGTTACCTCACCCTGATGATACAAGGCTATCATATTACTCCTCACTTCACCAAATTTAATGGGGAAGACCAAGAGAACATGGATTCAGTTCAGTCAACCTTTGGGCAAGTAAACTCATCTCTCTGAGCTTGTTTTCATATCTGTAAAATGAAATGATTAGACTAAACGATCCTTTAAGATGCTTCAAACCCTCGACTACTTCTTCCCTGTGGCTCTAAGAAGAAATATAAAATATTAGGGAAACCAGGATACTCTAAGAAATGAAGAAAAAGGAATCAATGAATAACCAGACTCAAACTCTTAAACGAAATTAGTTAAATTTAAACAAGATCTTAAAGTAGAGAGTCCCAATGACAGAGAATTTAAAGTTATATTGGGTTGGCCAAAAAGTTCATTCGGTTTTAAGTAAATATAAAAGACACATTTTTCATTTTCACGAAGCACTTTATTGAACAACATATTCACTAACCGAACTTTCTGGCCAACCCACTACAATATCAATGTACTCTGCTGGGAGACTGATTTGGTCTATTAGGGTGTACCCAGTTTTCTGTTTTTGCTTTAAGTCCATATGTGAACACGCTGCTTTCTCCAAAGCAGGAAGATCAGTAAAACCGGGTTAATGTAGGTGGCAGGAGAACATATAGCGCACAGAGGTTTGTACTGTCCCTTCCCTCACAGAAGGTGGACAAAGTAAGTCTTCCTCCTCCATTAGGCAGCTGTAGGATAATCACCACTGCTACATCCAGCTTTCTCAGACAACATCACATGCTTGCTTACTTTATCAATGATCCAAACCAAGTAAAACGATGCTCTCATGATAGGAACTATGGTTATTTTTAGATGCAGTAAGGCAAACTGGAGTGTGAATTCATCCATGAAGCTGGTAAGATATGTTATACCCATCTTTCCTGTGGTATACAACTCAGAACATATATAAAACAGGACAGGATCCTTTAAAAAGAACCCTAACAGGGATCTGGAGATGGGAATATAGACTAATAATTCATGTGAAGTGTGTTAAAAGGCAGAAAGTCAAGAGAGAATGACAGGCTTAACGTCGCTCTTCAAAGGCATATTTTCACATACCTTCTGTGCCTATACCAGACCCACTGATATTGTTTTCAATCTTTTAAAATGGGGGGAAAGAATCACTCTCAAAGTCTCTGGTTTATAGCATGGTAGAAAAAACAAAACCAAATTCGACTTTTTGAAGAATAAAATGTTTTAGCGGGACCTCCCTGGTGGCACAGTGGTTAAGAATCCTCCTGCCACTGCAGGGGTCACAGGTTCGAGCCCCGGTCCGGGAAGATCCCACATGCCGCAGAACAACTAAGCCCATGCACCACAACTACTGAGCCTGCGCCCTAGAGCCTGCGAGCCACAACTACTGAGCCCGCGTAGCCACAACTACTGAGCCCGCGTGCCACAACTACTGAAGCCCGCGCACCACAACTACTGAAGCCCGCGCACCACAACTACTGAAGCCTGCGCGCCTAGAGCCCGTGCTCCGCAACAAGAGAGGTCACTGCAATGAGAAGCTCACGCACTGCAACGAAGAGTAGCCCCCACTCGCGCCACAACTAGAGAAAGCCCGCGCACAGCAGCGAAGACCCAATGCAGCCAAAAAATTTTAAAAAAAAGTTTTAGCTGATACTGACTTTTCTTTACATACAGTTGATTTAATCAGGCCAACACTGATGGACCATTTAGTTTCCAATTTTCACTATCACCAAAAAATGCCAGGGTTCCCAGAAGTGGAACTGCTGGATTAAATAATGTTCATTTTGAATTAACTGCACAACAGCCACTGGAGGTCATGGCTATCCACATTCCCACCACCAATGGAGGTGTGCATGCCTGGTTCCTCACACCCTTGCCCGACAATGTCTTTTTCTCTTAAGAGCACTGTTCATGTCTAAAAGCCATTTATACTTCACTTTTCTGCCAACTGTCTGTTTATATCCTTTGTTCATTTTTCTACTGGGCTTGTCTTCTCAATGGTTTGTAGTGGTTATTTAGAAGTAAGAAAAGGAGCCCTTTGTCTCAAAGCATTCCCTCCTCAGCTCATTCCAATCTGGTGTCTATCTGTACCACTCAACTGAAACTGCCTTTTCAAGTCACCAGTGACCTCCAGATGGGGCTAAATCTAAGTGAAACTCTTCTGTCCTCCTCTCAACCTCGCTCTCGGGAGCATTCAGTACTGTTCACCAGGAGACCCTCCTTACTGGCACCTTCTCCTCACTTGGCTTCTTTGAGATCACACCCGCCTTGTTTTCTCACTGGCCACCTCTCGGTCTCCTCCGAGGCAGAGGTTCCCACAGGGTTCAGACTGTGGACACTACCTGGGTACACTCTCCCCAGCTGACTACAGTGGCTGGGGTGTCCACTGCCATGTCTTCTACTCACCCTATTGCCGAAGCAACTGAAACAAGGCCTGGGGAGACTTTAAAAAAAAAATGGTTTTGTTGAATAAATGAAGCCGTTTCCATGGGGTTTTAAATATACCTCTGTAAACACAGTTGAGATTCAAATTTATAAAACCAATTAAGGCCACCTCTGCACTTCAAACACAGGTACCCAACTATTAGCAGACATTTCCCCTTGGATGTCTTGCAAGCACATTAAATTTAGTATCTCCTAAACGGGTTTTTGCTCTCTATCATACACTGACCACCAACCAAACCTTTTCCTCACTAAGTTCTCCCTGTCCCAGAAAAGGCACACCCCAGTTGTAAAAGACAGAGCCTGGCTCCTCTTTTCCCTCCCAATATCCAATTCATCAAAATTTTGTCAACTCCATCTTCTGAGTATCTCCCCTTCTTCATCTTCCTCTGCCACCACCCGGAGGATAAAAACTGCTTCCTACTCCATCTCCTTGCGTCTCCTCTGGCCCCTTTAAGCCACCGTTTACTTGCGTTCCTAGTCAGTGTCCTCTGCCACTCCATGTGAGCAATGATAACATGATGATAATCTGATCTATGCGGCCCACTGTGGTAGCCACATAAGGCTTTTAAGCACATGAAACAGACCTAGTTCAAACTGAGAAGTATGTATGTGTAAAATATACACTTGACTTCAAAGACTTAGTACAAAAGAAAGAAGTGAAAATACCTCATTAATAATTTTATATGACATGCTGAACTGACAATATTTTGTATTACTGGGTTAAATAAAATACATTAAAATTAATTTTGCCTGTTTCCTTTTCATGAGGCCACTAGAAAATTTATGATTACATATGTAGCTTGCACTGTATCTCTATTGAGACACTGTCCTGATTCACTGAGGGCACCAGCATGCCATCTTTTTAAACCACGTGTGACCAAAGCATTGAAAGCACCAGGCCTGGCACTGGGCAGGCACCCAGATATTTGCTGAAAGAATTATGGTCAACAATCGGTATCCTTTATGTACACTCATTTAAAAACAAAACACTGAAAATTTAGCTCTTACTTGAAGTTGAACCACACTTTAAAAGTACAATTTGGGCTTCCCTGGTGGCACAATGGTTAGGAATCCGCCTGCCAATACAGGGGACATGGGTTTGAGCCCTGATCCGGGATGATCCCACATGCCGTGGAGCAACTAAGCCCGTGCGCCACAACTACTGAGCCTGCGCTCTAGAGCCTGTGAGCCACAGCTACTGAAGCCCGTGCGCCACAACTACTGAGCCTGCACTCTAGAGCCCGTGAGCCACAGCTACTGAAGCCCGCCCGCCTAGAGCCCGTGCTCCGCAACGAGAAGCCGCCGCAAAGAGAAGCCTGCGCACCGCAACAAAGAGTAGCCTCTGTGCGCAGCAACGAAGGCCCAACACAGCCAAAAATAAATAATAAATAAAATAAATTTAAAAAAATAAATGAAGTACAATGTGTATTAAAACAACTTTTTATTTTAAATTCAACAAATGTATACTGAGACCTGCTTTGCAGAGCACACCAGAGCCAGGTGTCCTGACTTCTAGCTGGCGCTGCGGCAGGCTCACTGCACCCAGTCACCCTTTCATTAAGGAAAGCCACGACGTGGAGTCAGAGAAAGGCCTTCTTTGTTTTTCATATTTTACATTCTTACAATAAATCATCATTTGAATTTATACAAATAATACACAAATACATTCTTCTAAACTACTGAAACAATACAGATAAAGTGACAAATCTCCTTCTACCTACCCAGCTCCTTCTAATCACAGTAATCAGTTTCAGATCTGTTAAGAAAACAACTAAGTTGAAACTGTACATATACATGAATTTTAAGAAATACTCTACTTCTCTAACATTCATCCTAATTATGTCATTAATTTTTGTAATTTTTCGGTGCTAAATTTTCTGTTAGAAGGGAAAGTCAGAAACTGGGGTTAGACTGGAAATTTAAGGTGGCCAGAAAGATTGAGTCATCAACCCTTAAAACTTAGTCATCACAACTCAAAAAATCAGCCATGAGAGAAGGAAAGCTAGTGCAGTACAAGGAGGAAAAAAAAAAAAGTAGACGGTTAACATGGAAAGTCTAATTAATAAGATTTAGGTAGTGATCATCTTGTAATGTATTTAAATGTCCAATCACTACGCTGTACACCTGAAATTAACATAATATTGTCGTACCAACTATATGTCAAGTGAAAAAACAAAACAAAACAAAAAACCTGGGAGGTGGGGCTTTGCAAAAAGTATCACACCACCTTATGTTATGCCCGGCAACATTTAAACTACCAGAGAGGGTGTGGTATCTTCAAGAGGGCAAGGCTTACAGTCAGTGTGGGGTCTTCTAAAGAAACAAAAAAATGCACTCTCAGATGGCCTCACAAACACACAGAGTACATTTCAAAACAAACATTATCACATTTTAAGTCTAGAACTATAATCTAAATGGATTTCAATGTGATTTAGGTTGGAAGCCCTTTAAAAATTTCAACTGGGGTCCACATTCAACCTCCAGAGACAGATCACAACCAAAGAAGACACAAGAGCGAGACTGCAGGAAAGTTAACGCCCAAACGGAGAAACTTACAACTACCTGCTTACAAGGCAGAGGACACTGTGGGGATACTACAAGACAAAAAAAATCGAGGTCTTCCACAGATGGCAAGTGAGGTAGGGGGAATTGTTTTAACTGGTAGACCTTATTTGGATCCTGATTTGCCAAAATTAGAAAACTGTATATATAAAAATTATCACCTTTGAGACAACTGGAAATTTCAACTCTGACTAGGTACTGGATAGTATCAAGCAATTGCTTTGTGGGAGTTTTATTTAGATGTTATAGTTTTGTGGTTATGTTACGGTTAAAACAAAAAAAAACTGTTTATTTTTGAAAGATCTATACTGACATATTTACAGAAGAAACAAGACAATTATTTTGGGATTTTCTTCAAAGTAATATGTAAGGGGCTAGCCATAAAGGAAAAATTAATCAACTGAATTACATTAACTCCTCTTCCTCCAAAGACACAATGACAACCCACAGAGTAGGCAAAGATATTCACCATGTTTGTATCTCCTGAAAGATTCATATCCAGAATAAAAGAAACCCTACCAAGTGTTGTGTTTGAAAATATGTCCACAAATTCTTTGACACTCCTTTCAAAAAGGGAACTTAACTCCCCAAGGTGGGACGATGTAGTGAGTCTCTTCTAACAAACAGAATATGGCAAAATTAAATGCCATGAGACTTTTGAGGTTGTGTCATAAAAATGATAGCTTCCACTTGGTGCTATTTCTCTCAAATCACTCTCTCAGGGGGAAGTCAGTCACCATGTCCTGAGGACAGGACACTTAGGCAACCCTGTCAAAGGCCTACATGAAAAGGAACTGTGGCCTCCCACCAACAGCCAGGACTAACTTGCCAGGCATGCGAATGAACCACCTTGGGAAGGATCCTCCAACTCCAGTCAAGCCTTCAGAGGCTGATAACATTCAAGCCAAATGGCCCAGCCAAGTCACTCCCAAGTTCCTAACCCACAAAAACTATGAGATAATAAATGTTTACTGTTGTTATAAACCACTAAGTTTGGGGATAATTGCTATGAAGCAACAGAGAGTTAATACGATAAAACAGACAATGCAACAGACAAATGAAAAGGAGACAAATATTACTCTTCGTTAAAAAAGAATAACTAGGGGGTTGGAGAAGGGAAGGATTGAGAGTTTGGGATTAGCAGATGCAAAATACTGTATATAAGATGGGGAAACAACAAGGTCCTACCATATAGCACAAGGAACTATATTCAATAACCTGTGATAAACCATAATGGAAAAGAATATTAAAAAGAATGTATATATTGGGATTTCTCTGGCAGTCCAGTGGTTAAGACTCTGTGCTCCCACTGCAGGGGGCACAGGTTCAATCCCCGGTAGGGGAACTAAGATCCCACATGCCGCGTGGCGTGGCCAAAAATAAGTAAGTGAATGATGAATGAATGAATGAATGAAAAGAAAAAGAATGTGTGTGTATGCGTATATATGTATGTATAACTGAGTCACTTTGTTGTGCAACAGAAATTAACACATTGTAAATCAACTTGGGATTTCTCTGGCAGTCCAGTGGTTAAGACTCTGTGCTCCCACTGCAGGGGGCACAGGTTCAATCCCCGGTAGGGGAACTAAGATCCCACATGCCGCGTGGCGTGGCCAAAAATAAGTAAGTGAATGATGAATGAATGAATGAATGAAAAGAAAAAGAATGTGTGTGTATGCGTATATATGTATGTATAACTGAGTCACTTTGTTGTGCAACAGAAATTAACACAACATTGTAAATCAACTATACTTCAATAAAATTTTAAAAAGATAAAAATGAAAAATGATAACTAAACAACCAAAAACAAGCATGAAAAGGTGCTTGACTTCACTAGTGCCAATTAAAACTATTGTAAAGGGGGCTTCCCTGGTGGCGCAGTGGTTGGGAGTCCACCTGCCGATGCAGGGGACACGGGTTCGTGCCCCAGTCCGGGAAGATCCCACGTGCCGCGGAGCGGCTGGGCCCATGAGCCATGACCGCTGGGCCTGTGCATCCGGAGCCTGTGCTCCGCAACGGAAGAGGCCCGCCTACCGCAAAACAAAAACAAAAACAAAACAACAACAACAAAAACTATTGTAAGGTATCACTACACAGCTAGGGGTGTAGCTAAGATGAAAAGCATGAAAAAAAGATATGAGCTATTAATGATAGTATGGAGTAAGTGGAATGTCACGCACTGCTGGGGGAAGTGTGATCTGGTACAGACACTTTAGTAGATGCAGCCACAGTTTTCCAAAACGGAATATATGCACACCTCTATGACCTAGCAATTTCACTTCTAGGTATATCCCCAACAACCTCACACACAATGTCAAGAGAAAAACTCAGACACAAGTGAACATACCATAAGA
The DNA here is from genome assembly GCF_002837175.3 of Physeter macrocephalus. Lineage (NCBI taxonomy): Eukaryota > Metazoa > Chordata > Mammalia > Artiodactyla > Physeteridae > Physeter > Physeter macrocephalus. The sequence continues at coordinate 104,208,982 of NC_041229.1, read as the reverse complement.
TTCTATTTATTTAAGGAACAAAACTTAATGCAGTTAAGTATCAGAATACTGGCTTCCCTCGGCAGAGAGGAGGGTATGACTGAAAGGGGACAAAGGAGATACCCAGGACCCAATTACCCAGGTGGGTTTCAGACTGTGAAAATTTCATTTATGATGTGTACTCTTCTATATTTCTATTACAATTCAATAGAGGTTTAAAATAGTAACAATCCAGGAGAGAAGTGGGGGTTGAAGGAGTAAGTAGGGCAGGACTGGCCTTGGATTTATGCTTGTTGGAGCTGAGTACCTGAGGGTTCATTACACTATTCTATATTTGTGTGTGTTAAAATTTTCCCCTAATAAAAAAGATTTTAAATATACATTAATATAAACCTGGCTGGAACTGCTGATAAAAGCATAAACTGGGCTAATTTTTTTGGCCATAGATATCAAACGGTGTTAAAAATCTATACATTCCTTGACCCAATTACTCTGCTTTAATGAGTTCATACTCAGGTATTTATCCTGAGTAAAAAAAGTCTTATACATAACAATGTCCAAAGAGTTTATAACAGAAAAAAAAAAGAGAAATGTCTAAATATAGAGGTCACAGGACACTGTGGGGACCACTACAGGATAAACAATCCAGGTCATCCACAAACACATGGAGCGTGAATAACAATGATTTTATCTGCACCAAGGTTCTTTTATCTCTCCACTGAAATACAGTCATTAACAAAGATGTGATCCACATCATTATGTCACCAAAAACATGCAAATTAAAACAAGTGGACACAACTATACACCAATTAGAATGGCCAAAGTCCAGAACACTGACAGCAAATGCTGGTGAGAATGTAGAGCGACAGGAACTCTCAATCACTGCTGATGAAAGTGCAAAATAGGGCAGGCATTTGGAAGACAGTTTAGCAGTTTCTTACAAAACTAAACATATTCTTACCATACAATCCAGCAATCGTGCTCCTTGGTATCCACCCAAGGAAGATGAAAACTTATGATCACACAAAAACCTGCACACAGATGTTTATGGCAGTTTTATCCATACTTGCCAATACTTGGAAGCAACCAACATGTCCTTCAGTAGGTGAGTGAATAGACTTTTCCCCTCCCCTCATGTTTCTGGGAGGGGGAAAAGAACATTTTCTTTTCTTTTCTTTTTTGAAATATATCAGGACATTCCGTTCTTAACAAAGCTCACCTTAAAAAAGAAAAACTATTTTACCAGAGCCTAACCCACTGAAGTTTTACCAGAACCTAACCTACCTGGAGGAAGGGAAATATCCAACTCCAGCCCCCTCTAACCTTCCGCATGAGGAAAGGGAAGTACACAACTCCAGGCCACTCTAGCCATCCTGTACCACCTAAGAAAAGGAAAAAAGCAGAGAAGCACTGGTGAAGTTCATAGTTCAGGGGCACAGGCTCACCAAAAGACTGAGACTGAATCATAGCACTAAAGAACATTTCCCCTCCCCAGACAATTTACCACTACATTTCCAAAGGTCTATTCTTCACAGTTCCTTTACAAGTGCATCATGTCTGCCTTTCAAAAAAGATTACAAAGTATACTAAAAAGACAAAAAATCGTTTGAAGAGATTGAACAAGCATCAGAACCAGTCATGTATGCCAGAGATGCTGGAATTATCAGGCCAGGAAAGCTAAGAGCTTTAATGGAAAAGGCAGACAACATGCAATAATGGATAAAATAATGCAAATAGATAAAAATTCTAAGAAAGAATCAAAAAGAAATGCTACAGACCAAAAATACTGTAACAGAAATGAAGAATGCCTCTGATAGGCCCATCAGTAGACCGGACATAGCTGAGGAAAGAAACTCTGAGCCTGAAGATATGACACTAGCAACTTCCAAAATGGAAAAGCAAAGAGGAAAAAAAGGCGGGGGGGGGGGGGGGGGGCGTTGTGCAAAATATCCAAGAGCTGTGGAACAACTACAAAAGGTATACCATATATGCAGTGGGAGTACCAGAAGTAAAAGAGAAAAGGAATAGAAACAATATTTGAAGCAATAATGACTGGGAATTTCCCCCAAATTAATGTCGGACACCAAACCACAGATCCAGGAATCTCAGGGAACACCAAGCAGGATAAATGCAAAAAAACAAAAACAAAAACCTACACCTGGGCATATCATATGTTGTCTACAAGAAAACTCACTTTAAATTCAGAGACACATATAGGTTAATAGTAAAGGGACAGAGCTAGACCATACTAAGACTAATTAAAACAAACTGGGAGTGGCTATATTAATTTCAGACAGAGAAGACTTCAGAGCAAAGAAAGTTGTCAGTGATAAGAAGAGTTATTACAAAATGAAAAGGGGGTCAATACTCCAAGAAGACATAACAATCCTTAACGTTATGCACTTAACAGCAGCATCAAAATACGAGTAAAAAACGGATAAAACTGCAAGGAGAAATAGACGAATTTACTATTATAACTGGGGACTTTAACACTCCTCTATCAGAAATGGACAAATCCAGCAAGCAGAAAATCAATAAAGACATAACTGCACTCAACAGCACCATCAATCAACCGTATATAATTGACATGTATGGACTAATTCATCCTGCAGTAGCAAATCACACATTCTCCTCAAACACACATGGAATACGCACCAAGTTGGACAACATTCTATGAAATACACCTTAACAAGTTAAGAAGAGACATCATACAATGTCTGCCCTTAGACCACAATGCAATTAAACTAGAAATCAGTAACAGAAAGATAGATGCAAAAACCCAAAGCACTTGAAGATTACACATTACACTTCTTCTTCTTTTTTTTTTTTTTTTTCCCCCGCAGTTCGTGGGCCTCTCACTGTTGTGGCCTCTCCCGTTGCGGAGCACAGGCTCCGGACGCGCAGGCTCAGCTGCCATGGCTCACGGGCCCAGCCACTCCGCGGTACGTGGGATCCTCCCGGACCGGGGCACGAACCCGCGTCCCCTGCATCAGCAGGCGGACTCTCAACCACTGCGCCACCAGGGAAGGCCCTACACATTACACTTCTAAATAACACATGGATCAAAGACAAAAAATCTCAAGAGAAACTTTAAAAATGTCTGAACAAAATGAAAATGAAAATACAACTTACTAAACTTTGGGGGATACAGCAAAAACAGTGCTTAGATTAAAATTTATAGAATTGAAAGCATATATTAGAAGACATCTAAAATCAATAACCTAAGCTTTCACCTTAGAAAACTAGATAAAAAAGAGCAAATTAATTCCAAACTACGCAGAAATTTGAAATAATAAAAATTAGAGCATAAAAGAATTTTAAAACAAGAAATCAGTAGAGGAAGTCAACGAAACCAAAAGCTCATTCTTCAAAAAAAAAATCAATAAAACTCATAAGACTTTTTCCAGACTAAGGAAGAAAGAAGACTTAAACTGCTAATATCAGAAATGAAAGAGGGGAATCACTACAGATCCCATATACAATAAAAGGATAATAAAAGAATATTATGAACAACTCTGTAGCCGCAGATTTGATAACCTAGATGAAATGGACCAACTCCTTGACAGATACAATCTGTCACAACTCACATAAGAATAGACAGTTTGAATAGGTCTACATTAAAGAAATTGAATCAATTATTAATTGATTCTAAAACAGAAAGCATCACGTCCAAATGTTTACTGATGAATTCTACCAAACACTCTTTAGACAGTTTGAATAGGTCTACATTAAAGAAATTGAATCAATTATTAATAACCTAAAACAGAAAGCATCACGTCCAAATGGGTTTACTGATGAATTCTACCAAACACTTAAAGAAAAAATTATACGAATTCTCCATCATCTCTTCCAAAACACAGAAACAGAAGGAATACTTCCTAACTCATTCTATGAGACCGATCATGCTCCTTGGTATTTACTCAAACGAACTGAAAACTTATGTTCACACAAAAACCTGCACACAGATGTTTACGGCAGGTTTTTCATAACTGCCAAAACTCGAAGGCGACCAAGATGTCCTTCAGTAGGTGAGTGCATAGACTGGTACAACCAAACAATGGAATATTACTCAGCACTAAAAAGAAATGATCTCTCAAGCCGTGAAAAGACATGGAGGAACCTTAAATGTATATTACTAAGCGAAAGAAGCCAGTCTAAAAAGGCTACAATGCTGCATGTTTCCTACTATATTTCGTTCTAGAAAAAGCAAAACTATAGAGACATTATAAAGATTAGTGAGGTCATCGGAGGGCGCTGCTCACTGTGGGCAGAGCCTGTGTGCCGCTGGCGTCACTGCCGCCAACTGCTTTCTGGGAGGCAGGAGTGGAAGGCCTGAGAGTTGATAATAATGGCAGATGAAGAAATTAATGAAGACTGTCCAGGAGAAATTCATGAATATTTACCAACATCTGAGAATTCCATTGGCACTGTGGATGAGATGCTGAAGACCATGATGTCTGTTTCTAGAAATGAGTTGTTGAAGAAGTTGGACCCACTTAAACAAGCAAAAGTGGATTTAGTTTCTGCTTACACATTAAATTCAATGTTTTGGGTTTATCTGGCAACTCAGGGAGTCAATCCTAAGGAACAGCCAGTAAAGCAGGAACTGGAAAGAATCAGAGTATACATGAACAGAGTCAAGGAAATAACAGACAAGAAAAAGGCTGGCGACCTGGACAGAGGCACGGCTTCAAGAGGGCGTTGTAATAAATGTCCTCTGGGAACCAAAACCTAAAAATGCACCCAAAGTTGCCAATAAAGGAAAAAGTAAAATTAACCTTTTGGTTTGATGTACACATATTCAAAAAGTATATAATTTTTCTGTGTGTGGTTAAGAATTTTATTCTTTTTCTTTCTTTTTTCTTTCAATTTACTTTTTTTTTTTTAATTGGAGTGTAGTTGCTTTACAATGTTGTGTTGGTTTCTGCTGTGCAGCAGGGTGAATCAGCTATATGGACACATGTATCCCCTCTTTTTTTGGATTTCCTTCCCATTTGGGTCACCACAGAGCACTGAGTGGCGTTCCCTGTGCTATACAATCTGTTTTCATTATTATCTATTTTATACATAATAGTGCATATTTTTATTGTTTTCCACAAAATAGACGATGATTATGTAGCATTGTAAGGTTTAAATGTATTCCGTATTGAATTCATGTATAAAATCTGTATTTTATTTATTTATTTATTTATTTATTTATTTTATTTTTTTTTTTTTTTATTTTTTTTTTTTTTTGTGGTATGCGGGCCTCCCTCTGCTGTGGC
>NC_041229.1:104185225-104203659 GCF_002837175.3 Physeter macrocephalus | reverse complement strand
CCTCCCTCTGCTGTGGCCTCTCCCGTCGCGGAGGACAGGCTCCGGACGCGCAGGCTCAGCGGCCATGGCTCACGGGCCCAGCCGCTCCGCGGCACGTGGGATCCTCCCAGACCGGGGCGCGAACCCGGTTTCCCCTGCATCGGCAGGCGGACGCACAACCGCTGCGCCACCAGGGAAGCCCTAAAATCTGTATTTTAAATTTGTAATGCTAAATACCTTTCCCCCCAGAAAGATTAAGTTATATTTATTGATTTTCTTATAGAACACTGAGGTCTTTAACATTGTGGTATATTTTATATTTATAGTTTATTGTCTCTTGACAAGACTCTTATTTCCTTATACAGGTCACTCTTTCAAGTGCCATTTTATAAGCAACTATGAAATTTAAGTTAAATGTTCTTTGTAAACATTTGTCTATTTTCAGTGAATAATGATTTTATGAAGTATGCTGCAGTTATAAATACACCTGTTTTCATTATATAATATTAAGAAAGAAAAAAAAGATTAGTGGTTGTTAGGGGTTAAGTCTGAGGCAGGGATGAACAGGCAAAGCACAGAGGATTTTTAGGGTAGTGAAACTGTTCTACAGACTACTACAATGGTGGATACATGCCATCACACATTTGTCTAAACCCACAGAATATACAACATTAAGAGTGAACCTAATGTAACGTGCGGACTTTGGGTGATAATGCTGTGTCAACGTAGGTTCATGGAGGTTGGAGGGGGGCGCGTGGGGAGACAAGGAGTATATAGGCTTCTGGCTCTGTACTTCTGCCTCAATTCTGCTGTGAACCTAAAACTGCTTTATGAAATAAAGTTTATTAATTTTAAAAAATGGTTAAATGTAAATGTGTGTTATGCATATTCTACAACAAGAAAGAAAAGATTTGCTAAATCACTGTTCATTTATAGCAGAGCTTAAGAACGTCATATATGTTATACATCATTTGAAAAGGAGATAAATAGAAAAGCTTTCTAAAAAAAGGTTTCCTTCCACTGCTTAACAGTTCTACTTTGTACATAAAGATAAAAAGCAAAGAATCCAGCTTATAATTTAGCATTTTACCTATTTCTGTACCAAACACTAAACTTCTAAAAGCTTCTAAGAACAAAGTGCTTTATTGTAACAAACTAAAAGCAAGCCAGAGCTTCCCTGGTGGCGCAGTGGTTAAGAATCCGCCTGCCAATGCAGGGGACATGAGTTCAAGCCCTGGTCCGGGAAGATCCCGCATGCCGCGGAGCAATGAAGCCCGTGTGCCACAACTACTGAGCCTGCGCTCTAGAGCCCGTGCACCACAACAACTGAGCCTGCACTCTAGAGCCCGTGAGCCACAACTGCTGAGCTTGTGTGCCACAACTACTGAATCCCGCGAGCCACAACTACTGAGCCCACGTGCCCCAACTACTGAAGCCCGTGTGCCTAGAGCCTGTGCTTGGCAAAAAAGAAGCCACCGCAATGAGAAGCTGGTGCACAGCAACAAAGAGTAGCCCCCGCTCACCGCAACTAGAGAAAGCCCGCGCACAGCAATGAAGACCCAACGTAGCCAAAAATAAATAAATTTATATTTAAAAATAAATAAATAAAAGCAACCCAAATTTGTTTGTGATTAAAAATAAAAATCTAAAGCCCACTGAAATGGGAAATGGCCTTAAAGTATACCAGTAACTAAAAAGAAGGCAGATCTCTGTGTACTGCATGGGACTCAATGAAAAGTGATGAATGATAAGAAAAAAAGGTGTATGCCTAACACTGCATAGTTTCTAGAAGCACATATACAAGTAATACAAACACATAAAAAAATAGAGACAAAACTATTAACAGCAGAAGACAGAAAAGAATTGGGAGAAGGTGAGCAGAAGAGATTTTAGTCTTACCTATTTGTACTTTTTTTCAAAGCAAATATAATCATGCGTTGACTAATTTTTTTAAACTAAGGCTTCTATTCTAAACAGAAAAACGGCAACAGAGTAAAAAAGAAAATATCACAATATCCTACTACCAGTCAAGATTTCAAAACCAAAGCCAGTGAAAGAGTTCATAAAATATTAACCATTAACAAAGTAAGCATAGCCTTAATCACTTGTTCTGTGAAAGTTTATGACTTCTACATGAATACACTTGCAAGGGAAAAAAAAAACCCTACAAATTCAAATTACCCAAAGTTATCTTCTACGGAAAAGGGAGGAGAACTTTAATATTACTTCCATTTTATATAGGAAGAAGCTGGGGCTCAGAAAGTGAAATAATCTGCCCAAAGTCAGAGAGCTAGTTCAGTAGTCAAACCAAGATTCCAACTCCAGTTCTCATCAACTTAACAACCCTTTCCCGAAATCATTCTGGCTAGACGTCCTCCCTCCCTCCCAGAGGTTCCTTCTTCATATAAGAGATGAACATCCTACACTCATCTTAAGGTGAAAAGAGTTAAAATATGCAAGTAATGAATCAAGCACAAGGGACAACCGTAATAACAGGCACTGGCAAACAAAACAGGAAGAGACAATTGCATCTACCCAGTGTAAGGCAGGTACATAAGCAAGGGCAGGCTGCTGAAGGTTTACACTAATCAAGAGGCAATTCAGCAGTCACTGATGCCAAAAACTGCAAAACTTGAAGCCTGACAATACGGTAAATGGCAGGAATGGACTCTACTTTTTTCAGGGGATAAACATAAACATGCCCAATAATGTTTAACTTTAATCCTCACAACAATTCTGCTAAACCAGCTCTCTCTCTCTCTACCCTGTGCCCCCTACAACTCTTTCTCATTCTTTCCTCGTTGCCCTGGAAGATTATCAAACTCTATTTTTTGAAATTTGATGAAAACAATAGTTATAATACCTATCCATTTCAAGCTCCTTGGCCTCACTGAAAATTACTGGGATAGGACTAAAAGTAGTTATTAACTCTTTACTCCTGGGATCAGCAGCACTGGCACCAAACCCCCTAACTCTCCTCAAGTTACAAGTCTTGCTAACCACACTGTCACAAAGTGAGCTCCAACCCAGCCCAGCCTATGCTAGTATGTTCCTCCTTGCCTCTTTTAATTTGTTAGTCAGAGTAAGAAAAGACTTAATATAAAGAAATAAGTATAAAACCATCCCCCCTCTCCCTCAGGATAGGCCACATATTATAAATGCTGAACTCTACTCTTTTCCTTTCGCAAAGACAGATTCAGCTCATAATCTATTTTGATCCACATCCCTTTTCCAGATTGTTTTTGGTGTTCTATACTTGGCCAGAGTCACATTTAAAGTTCACATAAACGTTTCCTAGCAATCAAATGATCCCATTTTAAAAAGGTAACTAGTCTTGAAATCTTTTCCATTTCTGGATATAAAAATGAGCTAATTAATGTGAAGGACCAGAAAATCTTTAAGAAATTCCTTATTGACATAGGAACACTCCATTTAAAGGAGGGAAAAACAATCACATTTGCCAGCTCTTAACAAAATGAACATCCTTGGGACTTCCCTGGTGGCGCAGTGGTTAAGAATCCGCCTGCCAATGCAGGGGACACAGGTTTGAGCCCTGGTCGGGGAAGATCCCACATGCCGCAGAGCAACTAAGCCCGTGCGCCACAACTGAGCCTGCGCTCTAGAGCCCGTGCGCCACAACAACTGAGCCTGCGCTCTAGAGCCCGTGCGCCACAACAACTGAGCCTGCGCTCTAGAGCCCGTGCGCCACAACAACTGAGCCTGCGCTCTAGAGCCCGTGCGCCACAACAACTGAGCCTGCGCTCTAGAGCCCGTGCGCCACAACAACTGAGCCTGCGCTCTAGAGCCCGTGCGCCACAACAACTGAGCCTGCGCTCTAGAGCCCGTGCGCCACAACAACTGAGCCTGCGCTCTAGAGCCCGTGCGCCACAACAACTGAGCCTGCGCTCTAGAGCCTGCTCGCCACAACTAGAGAAAGCCTGCGCACAGCAACGAAGACCCAACACAGCCAAAGAATAAAAATGAAAACAAATTTTTTTTAAATGAACAGCCTGTATTACTTGCAATTCTTAAAGTTTTTTGAATACTGATTGACACATATCCAAAACAATATGTGGTACATGATTATTCAAAAGTAGCAAGACACCAAAAGAGCAATCCAAAATAAAAGGTAATACCAGCAATCTAAAAATTAAAAACGACTAAACATTATCTGCTGGACTGGCCAACATGAAGAGCACTTTAGGCACAGAATACCTCAAATTCCTGGATAAGGAACAAATGACAGCTCACTTCTAATTCTAATCTAATTAGGCAATAGCTGCATATAAATTGGGACTAAAAGCATTCAAAAGTTCTTATAAGGGCAGAGAGATCAATTAACTTTAGGCCTTAAGTTAAATATGAAATGTCTAAGATCACCAAGAAAAGAAGTGTCTTATCTCTTACTGGGTGTAGGTAAAAAGGGTAGACAAGAATGAAGGAAAAAAAATCCCACAATATATAGGCAAGAAAAGGAAAAGAACAGAAAAAAAGCCCAATTAGAGAGCACAAAATACGAAAGTAGAAATAAACCAAATATTTCAATCACAACTAATGTAAATAGACTAACCAGCTTAAAGTCAAATTATAAAAATGCAATCTAGCTGTCTGCTGCTTTCAAAGGGCACTCCTAAAACATTAAGGGCACCAAAACTTGATAGTTAAAGGGCAGAAAAATATATACCAAGCAAACATTAAAGTCCCTTGGTACAGCTATGCCAATATCTGACAAAATATATTTTAGTGGAAAAAATGTTCCTAGAAACAAAGATTCGTTACGGAATGACAAACTGTGCAAGTCACTGGAAACTTAGCAATTCTAAACTTATAGATAGAAAGCAAAAATTGAGAGAACTATAGGAATTTGACATATGTTCCATCACAATGGGATTTTAACAACACCCCTCTCTGTAACTGATGGAACAAGCAGACAGTATTAGTTAAGGACACTAGTTTGAATGTGAATTCAATTAATGTGTTTCATCCAACAGACATGGGAAAACGTGACCTTAAAATTGGAAACACATTCTTTTTAAACGCACGTGGAAAACTGATAAAAATTTGCCAGCAACTAGACACCATTAGAACAGCCTCAACAAATTTCAAACAATCAAAATCACACTGGACCACATTTTATTAGCACAATGTATGTTAGCAATCAATAACAAAGAGTAAAAGATACAGGGCTTCCCTGGTGACACAGTGGTTAAGAATCCACCTGCCAACGCAGGGGACATGGGTTCGAGCCCTGGTCCGAGAAGATCCCACATGCCGTGGAGCAACTAAGTCCATGTGCCACAACTACTGAAGCCCGTGTGCCTAGAGCCCATACTCTGCTACAAGAGAAGCCACCGCAATGAGAAGCCCGCGCACCACAACGAAGAGTAGCCCCCACTCGATGCAACTAGAGAAAGCCCGCGCACAGCAATGAAGACCCAATGCAGCCATAAATAAATAAATAAAATGTATATCAATATATCAACATTTTTCAATACACTTTCTAAATTTCTAAGTCAAAGAAGAAATCAAAATGAAAATGTGAATATATTCAGAACTAAAAGATAAAATTTTTGCATAGCAAAACTACTGAATTGGGGCTTCCCTGGTGGCGCAGTGGTTGGGGGTCCGCCTGCCGATGCAGGGGACACGGGTTCGTGCCCCGGTCCGGGAAGATCCCACATGCCGCGGAGCGGCTAGGCCCGTGAGCCATGGCCGCTGAGCCTGCGCGTCCGGAGCCTGTCCTCCGCAACGGGAGAGGCCACAACGGTGAGAGGCCCGCGTACCGCCAAAAAACAAAAAAACAAAAAAACAAAAAAACACAACACTACTGAATTGGAGCTAAAGTAGTATTTAAAGGGTAGTTACTACTTTATTTACATATATATGTATACAAAAGACCTGAAAATTAATAAGCTAAGAATCCTGTTTAAGAAATTAAATATTAGTAATTAATTACAAATCAGGCAGAATCAAAAGATAAGAGATTATAATTTTCTGCCAATATATTTGAAAACACAGACAAAATAAATGTTTTAGAAAAATGTAAATTACCAAATGTGACTCAAGAAAAAGACTCTAATGATCCTATAAATATTAAAGCAACCAAGCCAGTAATTTTTAAATTCAGAGAGAAAACACCAGGCCCTGATGGTTTTACAGGCAAGTTTTATCAAAATAAAAGAACAGATAATTCCAATTTTACATACAAACTCTCTAAGAGAAAAAAAAGGGGAAAACACTACAGCTTATTTTATTAGACTGAGAATACCCTTGATAGCAAAGCTCATAGAGCTGATACAAAAAAAGGAAAATTAGAGATCTTACCAATGAACATAGATACATAAATCCTAAGATATTAGCAAGAAAAAAAATATATACATCTAAGGGAATTCCCTGGTGGTCCAGTGGTTAGAACTCAGCACTTTCACTGTTGGGGCCCAGGTTCAATCCCTGGTCAAGGAACTAAGATCCTGCAAGCCAAGTGGCAAGGTCAAAAAAAAATACATGCCAAAAACGAAACAAAAAAACAATTTTTTTAAAAAAAGAATATGTCATGATTGAGGTGGATTTATCCCAGAAACGTGAAATTAATTCCAATATTACCTTTTAGAGCAATTTTTCATATTACTAGATTAAAGGAGAAAAACTGTAATATCATCGCAATAGATGTAGAAAATGCATTCAATTAAAAGCAATGCCCCCTTGTGTTTTTTTTTTAATTTCTCCATAAACTAAGATTGAAGAAATCTTCCTCAACCTGTTAAAGGAAAAAAAAAGTATCCACACACTTAATGGTGAAAGATAAAAGCATTTCCCTTAAAACCGGGAATATGACAAGGATGCCCGCCATTACCATTTATATTCCCCACTGATGATGGTTGCCATGAAGCAGTGCAGTTAAGACTAGAGCTAAGATATAAAAAGTAAAAGGACTGGAAAGAAATGAACTGTCATTATTCAAAGATTAGATGATTATACACATAAAAACCCCCAAGGGTCCACAAGCAAATTATTAAGTTAGAGAAGTTAATGAATATGAGTCACATATAAAGTCATCTGCATTTCCATTTACCAGCAAACAGAAATTTTTAACTTAAAAAAAATTTACAACAGCAACAAAAACTATAAAGTAACCAAAGAACAAATCTAACAACAACAACAAAAAAAAATTCAAGACTTGTAGAAAGAAAAAAACATAAAACTTTTTAAAAGACAACTACCTATAAACCAGAAAATCTATTTCCTCTTCTACTTGGGTAGTATGAGGGCTAGAAGAAAAGATTAGGAGATATTAAGATCCATTTTTGCCCTTTTATTACATGCTTTCAAAAAACACTTTTTAAAAAAATCCCATAAGCACAGTAAAGAGACAGGTCACAAACTGGGAAAGGATATTTGTCACACAAATCATTAATAAAAATCAGAATATATAAGAATTCCTACAAATAAGAAAAACCAAACAACTCAAGAGGAAAAAAATAAGACAAACAGATATTTCACAAAAGAAGAAATCCAAATAGCCAAAAAAATGCTCAACTTCAGTAGTAACATGAAAGAAGAACATTAAAACCATGCAGGGCTTCCCTGGTGGCACAGTGGTTGAGAGTCCGCCTGCCGATGCAGGGGACACGGGTTCGTCCCCCGGTCCGGGAAGATCCCACATGCCGCGGAGCGGCTAGGCCCGTGAGCCATGGCCACTGAGCCTGTGCATCCAGAGCCTGTGCTCCACAACGGGAGAGGCCACAACAGTGAGAGGCCCGCATACCGCAAAAAAAAAAAAAAAAAAAACACCAAAACCATGCAGAAATAAATGAATTAATAAAAATGGCCAAAGAATTACTTGAATAGACGTTCCTCTAAAGAAGATATACAAACAGCCAATAAGGACATGAAAAGATGCTCAACAGCATTAGTCATTCAGGAAAGGCAAAATCACAATGAGATACCACACTTCACTAGCATGGCAATAATTTTTTTTTTTTTTTTTTTTTTTGTGGTATGCGGGCCTGCCTCCGCTGCGGCCTCTCCCGCCGCGGAGCACAGGCTCCGGACGCGCAGGCCCAGCGGCCATGGCCCACGGGCCCAGCCGCTCCGCGGCACGTGGGATCCTCCCAGACCGGGGCGCGAACCCGGCTCCCCTGCATCGGCAGGCGGACGCGCAACCACTGCGCCACCAGGGAAGCCCAATAATTTTTTTTTTAAAGGGAAAATAATGTATGTTGGTGAGGACATGGAGAAATTAGAACCCTGATACAGTGTTGGTGAGAATATAGTATGGTACAGTCACTTTGGAAAACAGTGTGGTAGGTCTTCAAAATGTTAAACACAGTTACATTACCCAACAATTCCACTCCTTAGTATATACACCAAGAGAAATAAATACCTATGCCCCTCCAAAGACTTATACACAAATGCTCACAGCAGTACTGTTCTTAACAGTCAAAAAGTGGAAACAACCCAAACATGCACCAACTGATGAATGGATAAATAACATGTGGTATGTCCATACAATGGAACGTTATTCAGCAATCAAGTGCAACAAAGCACTGACACTGAAATATGCTACCACATGGATAAACCTTGAAAACATGCTAAGTGGAAGAAGCTAGTCGCAAAAGTCCACATACTGTATGATTCCATTTACATGAAATGTCCAGAACAGGCAAATCCACAGCAAGTCCATTAGTGGTTGCCTAGAGGTTAGGTGGGAATGGAGAGTAACTGCTAATGGGTACAAGGTTTCTTTTCAGGATGATGAAATGTTCTAACATTAGATTGTGGTGATCATTACACAGTTCTGTGAATATACTAAAACCTATTAAATTGTACACTTTAAATGGGTAAACTGTAATATGTGAATTACATCTCATTAAAGCTATTAATTAAAAAATGAGATGTAAGTTCACACCCACCAATCTGGCAAATACAAAAAAGTTTGACAATACCAAGAGTTGGCAAGGATGCAGAACAGTGCTGGTAGGAGGGTAAACTGGTTCAACTATTTTTAACTAAAGTTAAAGCTGTACAGGTCCCACTACCCTGCAATTCTAGTTCTCTCCAAGGCTTGATACCTTGGAGAAATGCTTTTGTACTTGTTCAAAGCCTTGTTGTTTCTTTAGTGGAAACAATCCTATCCTACAATGATAGGACAGAGAATAAAATGAGATATTCAGTCTGAAATAGAACACAGAAGTGAAAAGGAATAAACTATACCTACACACATCAATGTAGACAAAACTCATTATCTGCATGGTCTCACTTCCCTCCCTTCCCAGCTTCAAGTCCATACCTCACCATTATAATGACTCCCTTGACCTTCTCCTGCTTTGCCACTTTTGCTTGGGTAAACCACAACTCCAACACAACTGCAACACTGCCTACTCTGCTCCCAGGAAAAAGAACACAACTGCTTTTTTCACTTTAAACCAAGGACGGCTCCCCTCAGGAGGCCATTCCACATGGCTAGTCCATTCACATTCTTACTTTCCCATAGAATACTGCATACCTTCTCCTCTCTCCTCACACCCCACCGGCCCCCTACTCACCCTCATTTTCACTGATAACTCCCCCTATTTCATGGAGAAAAAAAGAAAGAAGAAAACGGCCCTGCTCCCACCATGCCGGCTCCCCTACTATGCTCTCCCTCATCTCACCAATGAAGAGCATACGGGCACTCCACATGGGCCCATTCCCAGCAAATGTCCCCTCTCCCGCTTCATCAAGGTGTTCATTCTGTTGGTGGGAACCATTTCCCACCAACAGTACAAAAATGCGGTAATTTCAGCCATCTCAACCAAACTTTCTCAGGGCCCCAACTCTCCCTTTAGCACGGCGGCAAGTGCCCACAAAAGGGCTTTCTCCACTTGCCCTCCTCTTCTCTCAATCCCTCGTGAACCCTCCCTTCCAGGCGCTTCCTGCACCACGTGTGGGGACTGCTCTTGTCAAGGTCATCAGTGACTCATGTGCCACCAAAGCCACAGGACAAGTCTGGGCCCTCATTTCACCTGAGGGCACAGCAGGAGCACTGGGCGTGGGTTCTCACTCCCTCCCCCCCGATGACACCTCCCCCCCCCACACCCCGTCTTCAAAGATGCAAGGCCCACCTGGTTCTCCTCTACCTCGGACACTGCCTGTCCCCATTTTCCTTGCTGCCTCGGCCCTCATTCATCAGTGTGCTCACTCAACGTCAGGACTTTTAAGGGTCATCAAAACACTGACAACTCTCAGATGTCTATCCTCAGCCCAGACCTCTCCCCTCAACTCCGAACGCCTGTAACCCTATGTGCCTCCAGTCGGCTCTCAAAGACCGTCACAAATGCAACAGGCCCAGACCCCAGCTCTTGATCTTACTTCCAAACTTGCACCTCCCACCATCTTGACTGCAAGCAAAAACCCCTGGTCAGTATCACCTTCACTCCGCTCTCTCAGCTATATTCAATCTGTCAACAAAGCCTGTCGGCCCGACCTTCAAGATGCACCCAGAATCCAACCACTCCTCACTTCCACCCTTGTGCCCCATCAGTCCAAGCTGCCATTATTGTTCTGTTGGATCCTGGGCAGCAGAGGGGCAGCTATTCTTAACACGGTTTCAGGGGAACCTTTTAAAAACATAAATCAGATCTCATATCACACCCCTGCTCAAAACACTACAATACTTCCCATCTCATTCAGAGAAACAGACAAAATCCCAACAATGGCCTGTGTGACTGGCTCCCGCCCCCACCCCCCACCCCCGACTTCCTCTCCTGCCAGGCTCTCTACCGTCTCTCCAACACAGCAGGTACAACCCTTCTTAGCACCTCAAGTGCACCGGACTCTGCCTGTGAGACTGCCCTCACCCCACCCCCACCCGTAGCCACGTGGCTCCCTGCCTCACCTCCTGTGTTCAGAGGTCTCAGGAAGGCCCCTCCTGACCACCTTATTTCAATCTGCAAACAGCCCCCACCCACCTGTATCACCACATGACTACTGCGTCTTTGACTTTCTGTCTTTAACTGTCTTTCTCCACCAACAGGTAAGTTCCAGAGGACAGGGACAATTTTTGCTCACTGCTAATATAGCCAGCATCAGAACGTATGTCTTAGCGCCTAAGACATAAGTACTCAAACGTCTGAATAAATGAGTCTCAAAAACAGTAAGAGGGGAGGGGGTGAGTTACAGAACAAAATGATTCCATTTATATAAAGACATGCAAAAATTAAGTTATATTATATAAGGATACATTCACAGATGGTAACACCATAAAGTAAACCAAGAAAATGATAGATGCAGGGCAGCCCTTGCTTTGGGGAGGTCATACAGGAAGCCAAAGGTAGTGGCAACATTCTATTTCTTAAGCTGGTCAGTGGGTGCACACTTGGTAGTTTTAACATTTAATATCTGTGCACATGCTGACATATACTCTTTGAACATATAATCTCATTAAAAATTGAAACAAAAAATAGGTTCGAGCAAGGTCAAATTCAGCCCACCACCTGTTTTTGTAAATAAAACTCTACTAGAAGACAGCCACCTTCATGTGTTTCATGTTGACTGTGGCTGCTTTTACACCGCAGCAGCAGAATCGAGTAGTTACAGAGACCATATAGCCAACAAAGCCTAACATATTTACTAACTGGCCCTTTACAGAAAAGAGTTGTCTGGTTATAATGTGAAATTTGAAAAGAAACCGAAAGCAAAATTTAAAAGAGCCAAGCTTCTGTTAAAAAACACTGATCTCTCAAGGACTTCCCTGGCGGTCCAGTGATTAAGGCTATATGAGCTTCCACTGCAGGGGGCACGCATTCGATCCCTGCTTAGGGAACTAGATCCCGCATGCCTCGTGGCACGGCCAAATAAATAAAGTTCAAAACAAAAACGAAAACAAAACATTGATCCTTCAAGACATGTGTGATTATCTCCAAGAGCACAGTACACCGAAAAAATATGGTTCCACATAACACGAGGGATTCCAAAGCAAACTGTCTTAAAGTGCCAGAGAGATTTTAAAGATGAATATTTTAGAAAGCAAAGTGCAAAACCTCAAATTTATGATCTCTACTCCCACCCCAGTAAGAAAATATTATCACATTTTAGCAAATAAAATCTGTATAACATAATCCAAATTTGGGGGGAAAAAGAAGACAACAACACTACCACCTAACTCTACAACCTGCCCTGACCCACTTCGCCATCACCCTATACTTCCCCAGAGCAGCTAGTTAGACCTCGAAGGTCCTCTATGATGCCATAATATTCCATTTCACTTCTTCAGGGCATTTCACTGCAACTTATAGTAGTCATCTCTGAACTTATTTCTATTGTTATTAGGAAGAAGACTGAAAACAGTAATATTAAAACAAGTATTACTGTGTACTAGGCATTGTGCTAGTTCGTTTACATTTAATATTCATTTCACAAACAGGAAACGAAGGAACAGAGATGTCATCTAACATTATGATTACACAGCTGGAAGACTGTGGAAGCCAGAACTCAAAGTCAGCTATTTTAGGTCCTGTGCACTCTTGACCTCCACAAGACACTCTGAATTGAGAACAGAGAACAGATATTAATCTGTGAAAACTTCCTTAGCTTAAAATACTATCGCTATGATAGGTGCCAAATACATAGCTGTATCCATCTAAGAGTATAATAAATCAAGGATGAGAGGTCCACAGCGGAAAGGGAGGAAGGGGGTGATTCAAACAGTATTGTTTAATCAGAGGGACTGGGTCTCATCGCAGGCAACAGAAGCAGATGTGACCTGCCCACTGTCCAGAGGCAACAGAAACCCTACGTATCTCTATGTCAACAAAAGTAAACCAGGAGACACTACACTCCCTCATCTACTACAATGAGAAAAACAGATATGTACTACCACTAAAAAACAAACAACAACAACGAACAAAACACCAACTCAGAAGTTAACCATTTATTCTTTTTTCTGTAAATTTTTATTGGAGTATACATGATTTACGATGTTGTGTTTATTCTTAACTCGCAGTGAGTTCCAGCTATGATGTTATTGTTTAAACAAATGACACTGAAATTATGGTCTATTGGGGCCACCGAAACCCTAAGGAATCACCCAGGAACTGAGATTTCTCTGCTGCCTATAGGTCCATTTTCCAGCATGACCTAAATTTTTCTCTAATAATCAATGACCTCCAAAACCGTGATTCTCATGAAAGGAAGCCCCAAACAGCCACTCAAGTCAAAACTTGTCAATGTTCCTCCCACCACTGCTTCATCTGGCGACTAAAAGCCCAGATTTCACCAAGGTCCAGCCAATGTCTACTGACTACAGTGAGCCTTACGGGATAGAGGAGGCCACCCCGGAGTGTGCCTTAGTGGCTAGTGTAACTGCTGCCTTACTCACCCTGACAGGCTCTCAGAGGGCCATGCGTTCTCAGGCAAGCTCCCCTTTCTCTCCTCGTCAGTGTGTCGCATTACTGTTGACACCAACCATCCAGGTCCAGGGAATCCAGGCTCCCAATAGCAATCCCACACAGCTTTCTCCAAGACTGACTCAACATTCAGTCATACTTTTACTTCTGCAGGCTTGCTTGCTTTTACTTATTTATTTATTTATTGCTGCCTTTTTAGTTCGGCTCCCTAATGTTTCAAAAAACAACCTCATTCATCTTTCCTTTGGGCCACCAGATTTCAGGGCAGTCAGCCTCTGGGGTACACAAACCATTCCAAGTCAATACATATTCCCGCTGTAAGATACTTTGGAATTAATAATACCCTAGTTTTCAACAGAGTTGCTGAGAAGTACAAAATCAGAGTCTCCTTATATCAGTAAAAAGATGTTCAGAACCTATCAAACTTTATTTGTATAAAATCAGTCGATTGTGTAGTCTTCACTAATACTTAATACTTAAAGTAGATCAACACTAGCCAGCAGAAGTGAGTAGTAAACCTCCTCTACTCAGAGTAACCCCAGATCTTTGCAAAGTCTGTGACACAAAAATGTCCCAGTTAAGGTTAAGAAGCCTTTCAAGTACTGCCAAGATTCCCTTTTGCTTGCTTCTTTACCGTCTAGCCAATCTACCTGGTACCCAGATGTCGGTCCATAATCATTCAAAACCTGAAACAAACTGGGCATTGACTAGTAACTCACTCACCCCGCCCAGTAAAGAAAAATAAAGGGGGAGGGAGGGAGGGAGAAGGAAAGGGGGTTTCCGTGGCAACTAAATGTAAGCCAAAGTCAAATCTACAGCCAACCTCAATCCAGACTGCAGCAGAAAAAAACCCATTCCCACTGGAAGCACCATGGATTTCAAGGATGCTCAAGATGTTTAGCATGAACCTACACCAAGCCTCTGATCAGTATGGGAACAGTCAGTGTTTCAAGTTTGATCAAGATGTTGCAACCAACACCTATGGAGCAAAAGGCAATACAGGTCAATCCTATTTGTCACCGCAAAGCAGCTTCACCAGCATGGGAAGAGTGGCACTGCTTAGACACATCAAACCAAGGAGGAAAGTGGAAGTAACTATTCAATACATATGAGAAACAAAGGTGTAACTATTTTATTTTTTGGCAAGAGACTTCTGGCAATCTCAGCCACCCAACCAGCAAACACAAGCTCCTTCCTCTCAAGTCTCTAGGGCCTCTCATTAAGAGTCTGCTATTTACACCACATACAAGTCTAACAAGCTGTGTTCTCCGGCCTCACAGCCAAAAGGACATCTCTTTTGTCAATGCTGCCTCTCCCCATAGACTCCAAGTCCTTAAATGCCTGTTCGTGACTGAATCCCTAAAACAGTTCCTGACAGAGTAAGGATTCAATATATTTGCTGATCAAATAAATGAAGATTAGAAGAAGTAGACAGGGGGAGTGGTCACTTGTCATTCTCAGCATAGCCATAGGCCTGATTTCAGGATGAAGGATTAGAAAGTGCCTCCCTGATCTCCTCCCTTTTATATGTCGAGATTTTAACATTCAGTTGGTGAAAATCTGTACAATTTTTATACGAACATTCTTCCGCTCAATAAACTAGATCATCCGTATTCTAAGTGTGTGTGAGAAAAGGATCTCTGCCGGTCTCTCTTCTACTGTACCTCACCTCCCCAGGAGGAAAAATATTCACCCACTTGGGTCAGAGTCCAGGGCACAGGCAATCCCCCTTTGCTGGCAAGCAAGGGTCACTGTGTTAAACAATAAGCAGAGAGTGTGCCTCTCTCTTGCCTTCAAACGGCAGAACTGGCAAATCAATCCAAGGCTAACTCTCTGGATATAGGCTTTCATTTAAAAAAAAAAAAAAAAAAAAAAAAAAAGATAACAATGAAGCTGGCATCTAAAAACAGAACTGACAGCTGACTGACAGGATGAGGGCAAAAGATACAAAACTCAAAACTCACAGTAGGATAAGGTTATTTAGCATAAGCACAAACAATCCTAAACACCTGAGAGCACTAAGTTTCAGCTATGGCAATAGATTCTCATGAAGCAACAGAAAAAAAAAAAAGTTTCTCAATTATTTTATAAAATAAATTCACTTAAAAAATTTTTTTAAAGTTCAGTCTCCTTTAAAGTTCAGCACCTGAAAATAACGTACGTACACCATCTTTCCCCACTAAGTAATGTCCAAGGTAGGATCTAGGTATAGGTAGAGCTCACAGATGACACAAAGAATTCCTTGACACACAAGCAGTTCCTAAAATCTGTGGTCTAGAAGAGTGGTTCCAAAACCTAGCTGCACTTCAGTACTACTTGAGGAGCTTTAAAAAACATATTCTCACTCTCACCACACATTTCTAGAGGTGGGGTTCATCACCCATGGTCTTAAAAAGTATCCCAAATGATTCCAATGCAAGCCAGATTAGGCCATCTATCTAGAGCACGGTCTCTCAACCTCAGCACCACTGATACTTGGGGCTGGATAATTTTTTATTGGGGGGAGAGGGTTGCCATCTTGTGCATCATAGGATGTTTAGCAGCATCCCTGGTCTCTACCCTCTAGAAGTCAATAGTACACTGCCCAACCCCACAGATGTGACAAGCAAAAACGTCTCCAGACATTGCCAAACGTTTCTTTGGGGCAAAATCCTCCTCCAGTTGAGAACCACTGATCTAGAGTAAATCAAAAACCAACCATTTGAGGTTCTCTTAAGAAAGGGAAGAGATAAGAAAGCTTCTTAAAGCCAAGAGGCCAGGTCTATTTTTTTTCTATCCATCTCACCTAAGAAAAAGTAGCTAATCCTCGGCTCACACCAGGGCTCAGATCTTGACTTATGAGGAGGAGCAACCACAGCCTCTTGTGCTTTTTATGAAATAAACTCAGAGCTGAGTTTTAGTTGAGCGGACGGTTAGAAGAACTTCGTTATCATTCTTCTTAAGGGTAATAAGGCATTGTAAAATTTTAGACCAATATACACACTCAGGCTGCCTCTCAAATATCCAAATCATAAAACCCCAAGATACAAGTTTATCAAAGAAGCAAACTAAATTCCAATCCTGACGAATACTGTTTTAAGGAAGATGGCTCACCTGTAACAAGCACACTATCTTTGTACCAAATCAATGCAAAAATTTACTTTAAAGAGGCTAAGCAAACCTCACCCTGTCAAGCCTTAATTTTATCACTATTCATTTTCTGTCCAGTTATGGTCTGATCCTCAAATTCCCAAGCAGTTAATTGAAACCAGCAAGTTTTTGTTTTGCTATACTTTACACAAAAGCTAGTTTTCTAATCTAAAACAATCTTCTTCCTGTTCCTCAGTAAGTTAAACCAGCGAGATGCTCATCTGTACTTAAGACCAAGTCTATCAAAATAACACTTCCCTAGTGCAACAAAGCAAGCCAGGGCCCAAGCAAGTAATTCCAGCAGAAAGGCAAGCATGGTTTCAAGTACCAGGGAGAAGAGCACGAGGCAGGAATCCAAAGACTGTGAGTATATGTCTGAGTGAGTGCATGGCGTTTTGTTACTCTAGACTCTGATCAAACACACTGAAATGCAAAACATCCATCCAGGACAACAGTTATTTCCCAAACTATCTTCACTGAAGTATATCTCAATACACAGCAACCTTTCAAATCTCAGTAAGAACCCAGGAGTACACTAAGAAACTCTAGTTACTGGGGGCCAATCACACTCAATACATAGTATCCAAAAGTACGGTAGGAACAGAATCCGACTTGAGCTCCCAATGGGCTTTTCTTTATTTAACCATCTCTTAAACCATTCCGAGGCACCACCACTAATTACTCCAGAAAAGTCTGTAATTTAATCAATCTTCAACCACCCTTCTCCTGGGTGGTTCTCAGGCCAAATGACTCTTAAATACAGAGCTTTCTGAAGACAGTTACCAAAAGCCAGGACTTAAACACTCATGTGACTTCCTAATAGCATCTAAACATTTAAAAATGAAATTTAAATTAACAATGGCCACTAACTACTAAGCGGATTCTTCGTGCCAGGCACCGTTTCTAGCTGCTTTACACGTATTAACTCCTTTCCTCCTCACAAACTTAAGGAGGCAGACACTGTTGTTATTCCCGTATCACAGAAGCAGGGAGTTTGGGTAACCTGCCCAAGGTCACAGGGCTAGAAAGTGGTGAAGCCGAGACCTGAAACCAGGCAGTCTAACCCGAGAGCAAAGAAAGCTCCACCACCACCACCGCTTAGGTGGTGACTTTCCAGTGGCTGGAAATCTGGAGTCTCTTTCCCACTTGCTGCCTACCTACAACGTGACCTTGAGGACAAAATCGCAGTCAACTCCACATTAACAAAACAGCCACATTAACTAACATTAAGTGCTGTGAGGATGAAAGAAAACAACTCCCAAGCGCCCCTCCCAGAAAAGCAAAACATAAAGCTCTATCCGACCCACAGAGAAAATGGTGAAGTACCGAGAAAATTACACGAAGCTCCGAGGTTGAAACGTCAGGACACACAGGTACCTCCAAGGACTCATTCCGTCCACCTACAACCAAGAGTCCAAGTTGTGATCAGGGCAAGCAGGACCGGGAGGAAGCCCCTCCGAGGGAACGGCGAGAGGGCTTCTTTAAGAGGGAGGTACTTGCGGCCGAAAGAAGGACCACCCCCCTAGTGCTTATGCGCCAGGGAGGCTTTCGCGACCAGGTCTGCGCTGGAGTCGCAACACCGGAGTTAGCAAATCGCTCGGAAGGAGATTTAAACACTCCGAGCCGGGCTCTGCGTATCCCGATGACTCTGCGGCGAAGGAGCAGAAACCCACAGAACTTGTTTCCCGGAGAACCGAGTCCAACAATGGCCTTCGCGAGTCTCCGGCGAGCCACCGCCTCAACTTGACACGCTCCGGGGCCCGCGGGCAGCGGACGGAGCTCGGGGCGGGAAGGCCGGAGCGGAGCCGGGCCCGGCTGGGTTAGGGGCGCGCCCGGCCGCCCGCCGCGCCAGGCCGCGGACGTCAACGCGGGCGCAAAGTTCGCCGCCCGGCCCGGCGGGCCCCCCGCGGCCAGCGGCAGACGAGCACGCGGCTGACAGGA